>NW_027528611.1:751472-914486 GCF_008692635.1 Crocuta crocuta | reverse complement strand
ATAGCCTCCCATCATTTTTCAACCCAAGATAAAGCATTTCATGTCCTAGGATTTACGCTATTTGGGAATGGATCTTTTTTATGGTGTCCTTCTGGTTGTATAACATACCACAGACAAAATTCTCTCAAACGTTTTAAAAGGCCCTGAAGGAGGAGGGGCTTAGAAAAGCAGAAAGAAGAAACTTTGTATGCTTCCGTCAGACTATAATTTGTCTTTATTGAAGAGAAAGTCAAAAGCAATAAATTAATTTTTCTTTGGGTATGACTGAGGTCTTGTGTTGTGATCTCTAGGTGGCACATAGAGATGGTGCCACTTACGCCTTATGTAGCACTTTAAAAACTTAACATAGTAGTAGGGCTAAATACTTAATATTTTGGCTATTGAGAGCTTTCATGAAACTATGTAGCATATAGAAAAATAGCAAGTGAAGCAGATAATTATGGACAGCAGGACATTTTGTAGATTTCAGACTACATTACAAAACTGTAATAATCAAAACACTATTGTAACAGCATAAAAACAGCCACATAGACTAAAGGGAAAGAATAATGTGTTCAGAAATAAACTCTCCACATACAGTCAACTAATCTTTGCACAGAATATATAATAAGGAAAGGATAATCTCTTCAGTAAATGATGTTGGTAAAATTGGAGAGCCATATGCAGATTTCACACCATACAGAAAAATTAACTCAGAATGGAATACAGACTTAATTACAAGACCTGAAACTTCACAACTCCTAGAAGAAAACATAGGGAACAAACTCCTAGACATTGATCTTGGCAGTGGTTTTTTGGATATGACACTAAGAGCACAGGCAGTGAAAGCAAAAATAAACTAGTGTGACTATGTTAAACTAAAATGCACTGCATAGCAAAAGAAACCATCAGTAAAAGGCAGTCTATGAAATGAAAAAAAAAAAACATATTTGCAAACCATATCTCTGATAATGTGGTTATATCCAAAATATGTAAAGAATTCCTATTACCCAGTAGCAAAAAAGAACCAAACTTAGAAACAGGTAAACATTTTTCCAGAGAAAACATACAAATGGCCAACAGGTATATGAAAAGGTGCTCAGTATCACTAATCGTTAGGCCAGTGCTAATCAAAATCATAATGAGATATCACCTCATACCTGTCAGATTGGCTGTTATCAAAAAGAATAAAATGAATGTTGGTGAAGATGTGGAGGAAAAGGAATCCTTGTACCATGTTGGTGGGAATGTCAATTTGTACAATTAAATAATGGAAGATAGGAGGTTCCTCAAAAGATTTAAAATAGAACTACATATGATACAGCATTTCCAGTACTGGGTATGTATCCAAAAAACATAAATCAGTACCTGAGATGCCTGCACTTCCATGTTCATTGTAGTAGTATTCACAATAGCTAAGATATGGAAATAACCTAAGGGTCTGTCAATGGGTGAACAGATAAAGAACCCCCCCCCCACAGGAATTTTACTCAGTCAAAAAAATGAAGGAAACCTGTCATTTGTGACAACATAGATGAATCCAAAGGCCATTATGCTAAGTGAAATAAGCCAGAGAAATGCAAATACTGTATGATTTCAGTTACATGTAGAATATAAAAAAGTCAAACTCAAGGTGGTTGAGGAGTGAAGGAAATAGGAGATATTGGTCAAAGGGTACAAACTTTCAGTTATAAGAGAAATAAGTTTTGGGGATCTAGTGTACCGTATGGTGTCTATAGTTAATAATACTGTATATTTAATTTGTTGAGAGAATAGATCTTAAATGTCTTACCACATACAAAAAATGGTAACTGTGTGAGGTGATTTAGCTGCATTGTGGTAATCACTTCACAATATATACATATATCAAACCATCATGTTACAACACCTTAACATGCACATTTTCTCATTTGTCAATTAGACCTTAATAAAGCTGGGAGAAAAAAACAAATATAATGAAAAAAGAGTTGATGATTAGTTTTTACCTAAGTAATGTGGTAGTATTCTACCTTCTAGTTGTCAAGGAAATGTGATGTATTCTAGGAAACTTGTATTTTCGTTCATATGTTAGCTGCATTGCTGACCTAGACTGAAATTATGAGGAAAAGCAGCACAGGTAAATATTCCTAGTGGAATCATTTGTTCATATGCCTTTGGAGAAAACTCAGATATGCTATATATATGACATATAGGGTGTTTACAGTCTATAATTTGCTTCTCTGTATTTAGTCCAGAAATCTTGTACACAAATCAATTTGATAAATCAAATAGGAAGATTGGACCAGATCAATGTGATAGAAAGCAAAATTAAATTTTGAATTTTTTTCCCTAGAGAGAAGAATTTATAATATCAATATGGACAGAAAATTAGCCATAAAGTATTTTGATACTTGTCCTTATTCTTTATGTCTATTTAGACATATAAATTTTCAGTATAAAAATAATAAAATTGTTTTAGAACTACTCTAAGCCATTTTATGTGAAGGAGGTTATTTTTATAATGCTGTACCACTGTCATCACTCCTTAATCTTGGAAGCTAAGTATTTGATCCAAGATACCGAGCACTTGATTTGATTTTTACTTAGGAAGAAACTGAACTGACATGGTTCTAACAATAAAATTTTGGATAAATTTTATCAATTCCAGGTCGCCTGGGTGGCGTGGTTTGTTAAGTGTCTGGCTCTTGATTTTGGTTCAGGTCATGATCTCCCGGTTCCTGAGGTTAAATTAGGGTAAAATTTCTCTCCTAAGTTTGCTTCAGGTCTTTGCCAAGCTTTAAGATGGCAATCCCTTATTAATTGTATCTGCAAAGTGGAGTCTGAGTCTTAGCTTAATTTATAAAAATGGTTAAGAGGCTAAAGGAGCCCAGACCCTGCCACAGGTTTCAGCACTAGTCATTAGGTTCAGGACCCATTTGTAGTGTTGAATGTATTGCTTGAGTAAGAGCTTGAGAGCTGTCTATGGTGAGTAGAGGTGGGATAGTGAGGGGCGCCTGGGTGGCTCAGTCAGTTAAGTGTCAGACTTCATCTCAGGTCATGATCTCATAGTTCATGGGTTCGAGCCCTGCATTGGGCTCTGTTCTGATAGTGCAGCACCTGGGGTCTGCCTTGGATTCAGGGTCTCCCTCTCTCTCTTCTCTCTTCCCCCTCCCCCCTCAGGCGCTTTCTCTTTCCCTCTCTCTCAAAAACAAATGTTAAAAAAAAAAATGGGATAGTGAGTGCTAATGTATGGTGGTGTTCTTGGCAGTCCATTTCATTGGAACTGTCTTAAATGCAGGTCTATCTTTGTTTTTGTGTTGCATTTGTAAGCAAAATAATGCCACAAACCACCTAACAGTACAGTGATCCATAAATCAAGCTTCAGTCTAGCTTTGTGACATTAATGTGCAGCAATAGAAAATGCTTCAGTGTTAGTGTAGTTTCTCCACAGTACTGATGGTTTCCTGCAAACACATTTAGCTGGACTCATCAAGATAGAAATGTTAGCATGGAATCTTATAGATGGCTTCAAATCTGTGAATTCTGTCTTGCTATTGCTATATGCACAATGTTAAAAACCAATTTTTACTTAAAAATAGTTTTGAGCAGTTAACACACCATGTGTTTTCTGTTGGTTGTGGTGGTATTTTATCTGTGGTGTTCACCATGTCAGTTTGAAAAATACAGGTGCACATTATCGATAGAAATGGTAATGATTTTGCAGAACTTGTCATATATAAGTAGTTGACTTTGTAAGAATTTGATGTGAATGCTGTTAGGCCTTACTAAAAGATGTCGTCTTGTGGTTCTTGCTTTATATAAATGAGCATTTTCTGCAGCTGCTTCCTGGTTTTCTCTGTACTTTGAAAATCTTTCCATTAAATTGGGATAAATTTTACCTTCCAGACCCAGAATTAAATTGAGACCAAGTAGAAATAGTTCTTTAGGCTTCTGATTTAAATTTGAACTGTTTCCTTCTAAAGAGAACAGTTAAAGCCTGGGTGTCTGAAACTTGAAAAGAAGTTCTATAAGTAAATAAATTACATTTATCCATAAGATAATTGTCTTGAGTATCTGCTATGTTTATTGCTTTACATTAATCACTTTAGGGAGAAGTGTGTACATAGTCTCTGTTCTCAAAGTCTAGTTGGTGAGATCAAGCATGAACATCAAAAAAGTTTGAAACTTGGCGGAGATGTGTTCTGAAACCATCAAGATACCAATGTAGTATATATCCTTTTCTTTGATTTCTTAGCTATAGTATGTGGGTGATGATACCCTGCTTTCCCCAGATGTGAGAATTATTTGAAACCCTGTGTTAAACAAAAACTGTAAAACCACACTAAGCTGATCTGCTTAGATTTACTGATGAGCCAGGTAACGGCCTGCACAGCTGTCCTACAGCACAGTGCAAATTCATACTTAGCAAAATAATTGATAATATGTAGTGAACCTTGAAACCCCAGGTGTTACACCCTTGCGTGTCAAATGTTTAGTGTGACAGACGTTCCAGATCTCTGTTGCCAGCACACATATATGTACACAACCTTCCACTCTCAGTGGAAGTGATGGAAAGGGCCATCAGGACATTTGCCCGAGCATGGCAGCTTCCTCTCTTTCGTGGAACTGCGCATTCACTCTCCATAAGTTACATCCTTTCTGTGTGTACCACACTGCTGATACTCAGACAACCATCCCAGAACCTTGTAGGTACCTTCTGATGTGCATACCTTCCCATTATTGAGAAGTTTAGAAAAGGCTGCCATTTACTTATTTGTTATGCATTTTAACTATAGAAACTACTTTCATTGAAATTTTTACTGATTTCCATGTTAAATGATGATCTGTCCTGAGAGCCCCCTTACGTCCTCTTTTTAAAATTTAAGGTCACTGCTGCTTTCTAGTTCTTAGGTTTCCCCTCGTTTTCACCAGCAATAACAAAAGCTTCTGTGAAGGTTTCTAGTCTGTGGAATGTGGAGGCCTTCTTCGGTCATTTTTTTTTTTTTTGGACTTTTCTGCTTATTTCCCTCTGAACCTAGAACTTAACATTGTTCTATTGATCTAGGTGTCAAATGTTTCTATCCAGGATTTCTCTATTAGATATAGTACTCTATCCCATACTGCAACAGGATTAATACAGCCATATAAAGTACACATACACACACACACATTTTCCTTGCTTTCCAGTACTATTTTGGGATCTCAGTTATGATGTCTGTTATATTACTAATGCTACTTTTGTTGAAGAATTGTCTACTGGTTTTGTTTTGGACTGTTGTTTCATATATTAAACTTTCTTCTACATCTTGAGCTCTTGGGTGGCTCAGTTGGTTAAGTGTTCAACCTTGACTTAGGTCATGATCTCACAGTTCATGGGTTTGAGTCCCATATCGGGCTCTGCTTTGACAGCTCAGAGCCTGGAGTCTTGCTTCAGATTCAATATCCCTCTCTCTCTGCCCCTCCCCTGTGTGTGTCCCCCACCCTCCCCAGCCCCCAAATAAATAAACATTTTAAAAAATTTTTAAAAACTTCTCTCTTCATCTTATTTTTTTCCTGTTGTAATTCTGTTCCATTCCTCTATTTTTAAACAACTTTTTTAATCTTCCTCCTCAAGTCTTGCAAAATGAAACGATCTCTTATGTCTAAATCTTTCTTCAGGCCTTATAGACGATTACTATCTTTTCAAAGATTAGGTAATATAGTAGAAGACATAAGGAACTTTATAGTTCCACACCCCTAGCTACTGTAAGTGGATTCACCCAGGTTCTGTGTCATTTGGCCCACCATGGACTAGAAGGGGTGACTAGAAGGGGTGCCTGATTCATGAGGTAGCCATTCTTTAACCTCTGACCTATGTGACTCATCAGAGAAATGTGAACCTTTGAGAAATGCAAAGGGAAATTTTAAACTGGTGATGGTCAGTTAACTTGGATTGGATCATCTTTGGCCATGCACAGGTTGAAGCAGAGGAAGCTCTGGTAGAGAGAAGAAAGCAGAAGCATATATAAAATCAGTGACTGAGCAGCCCCTAAGAGAGATGGCCAGCCAGCTTTTGTTTCTGACAGTGGCCCACATCTGTTATTCAAACCCTTTTATATTATAGGTGTTCTTGTGACCACCCACTGTATTTCTTGGGGCAGGTAAAATGCGTTACTTTCTCTCTCACATGTGATGGAGTCTAGGCCAAGATACCCATGTTCGTCGAATGCCAACTGGTCCATTGTGCATTCAAGAATTCTTTCTCCCATCATTTCTGAGTAAGGTGACCATTTTCTTTTCCTACTTTGTATTTTCTCAATACTCTGTGGCTTAGTAGTTAAGGACTTACGTTCAGAAGTGAGATACATTATTTATTCTGGTACTTAAGCAAGTTGTTCCAAGTTGTACTCAGCACTTTAGTTTTCTCATCTGGAAAATGAGGGTAGAGATAGGACTTGGCTGCTGTGAGCCTTTTATAAAGTATTGTGTGTAAAGCAAACAGTCTCTGACATGTAGTAAGTGCTTAATAAATGTTAGTTTACTGTGTTCAAACTTTGGATATGAAAATCTCAGTGTATTACCGTCTAAACTCTCTGTGGTGAAAGAGCAGTTCTTTCCCCTCAACCTGTTACAATCCAGGTTTTTGTAAAATACAATAAGAATGAATCACTAGGTAAAAAAATCAACAGTAAAGACATAAAATCTAAGTCTGTTTTTTTAAAAGTTTATTTTGAGAGGGAGAATGCACAAGCAGGGTGGGGGTGGTGGGCGGAGAGAATGAGGGAGAGAGATAGTCCCAAGCAGGTTCCACAGAGTCAGCACAGAGCCGTATGTGGGGCTTGAAGCCACAAAGTCATGAGATCATGACTTGAGCTGAAACCAAGAGTTGGAAGCTTAATCGACTGAGCTACCCAGGTGTCCTGTAAGTCCTGCTTTTAATTATATTTATTAGAAAACTATTCCATCTAGTTACTATAAACTTTTTAAAATTCTTACCCTTAATATTGCTGCTGATCTCATAGGTCATTAATACTTCGCAGAGTATCACTGGTCCACGGGCTGTACTTTGAGTAGTGCTGTCTTAGTGTGTATGGGCAGTCTCCTAGAAGGCAGAGTATGTGTGCACTAACATGTAGGTGGGAACAAAACAGATGAACATTTAGTAGCCAGCAGTTCAAACCCATTTCTTGACCTGGACAATGTATGAGGGATGTCTGAAGCCTCTGGAATGTCCTCCTTGGGATTGTTATTCTGTCCCTTCCCAGGTGTTGAAGTTGTTGCTCTTTGCCTTTCAACTATGCAGTTCTCTAGTTTCTCTTCACTTTAGAGGTAAGAGAACACTACTTTTAGAAGGCCAGAGAAGCATGCATAGTCTTAGACAAATCAGCTCTGCTAAGTAGATGAGAATAAATGCTGAGTACCAGTACCTTGTGGGTTGAGGTTAAATAGTCATTGGCAGTGTGGTCAGAATAATAACTTAAGGATCTCCTAAAGTACAGCCTCAAATCAGTCTGTTTGTGTGTGTGCGTGCGTGTGTGTGTGTACACACAAATGGGGAACTGTAGAGGAGCCTGGCATTTGTGTTTTCCCTCTATGCAAAAGCAGTAACAGAGCAAGTATCTGTGATACGGAATTGCAAGCAGCAGGTTTTACAAATAGTAATTGTGGTTGACAACCAAAAGTCTGCAGAATGCTCGATGCAGCCAGAATGGGATTCTCTTTCAAGTATTTTAGGGGGAACCAAGCATTATCAGATTTCATCTTCAGAGAAAGTATAATTATCAGTGAGCACATGCTAAGTGCCAGGCATTGTGCTAATGGTGTTTTATAAACATATCTCACCTAATTCACACCACAGATTATAGAGCTTGATCCCCCTAGTTTATTTATTTATTTGTTTATTATTTATTTAAGTTTATTTTGAGAAACAACATGAGTGGGGGAGGGGCAGAGAGGGAGAGAGAATCCCAAGCAAGCTCTGTGCTGCCAATACAGAACCCAATGTGGGGCTCAAACCCATGAAGCTGCGAGATCATGACCTAAGCTGAAACCAAGAGTCGAATACCTCACTGACTGAGCCACTCAGGCCCCCCCATTCCCATTTTAAAATGAGCAAACACGGCTTACAGAGATTAAGCAGCTTGTGTAAAGCTGTTTAGTTTGTAAGTGGCTGAACCTGATTTTGAAACTAGATTTGCCAGTCCCCGCAGTAAGTTTTGTTTTTTTTTCACCTTATGAGAAAGTTATAACTTTTTTTTTTTTCAAAAACCATTTGAATGTAAGTTGCTAACCTGAGGCTCCATCGGTTCCAAATATTTTAGTGTTTGTTTTCTGAAAACAATAACATTTTGATACATTGCTATTCTCTAATCCTCAGACTTCATTCAAGTTTGCCAGTTATCCCATTGATGTCTCGTATAGCATAAATCCCCATGATTTTCTGTATTTCCTTCTGAAACAGTTCCTCAGTCTTTTCTTGACTTTTGTGAACTTGGCACTATTAGAGATTATAAGGGAGTTATTTAGTATAATGTCTCTTGATTTGGTTTTATGTTGTTTCCTCCTGATTGGGGTTATGTTACGTTTAGAGGAGTATCACATAAGTGACGTTCTCATTATACCCTGTCAACAATTTGTTCAACAATTTCAGTTTGACCCATTACTAATGATGACCACTTTGATGATTTTATTGAGGTGTTGTCTGTTAAGCTTTATTACTGTAAAGTTACTTACTCTTCTCACTTTCGTAATTAATGTTTTGTAAGAAAGTGTTTTACAACTGTGTAAGTATTCCATCTCTGTGACACTATTATTCATTAAATTTGTATCTGTATGGACTCATAGTTCCTATTTTATTCAGTTGGTTGTAATCTATTACTACTATTATGTATTTTGATGGCCAGATTGTTCCAGATTTAGCCATTGAGAGCATCTTCAGGTTGATTTCTGTGTCTTTTTTGACACATCCCTTGACATAATACTCTTGAGATTTTTCTTGCTTTCTGGCACAAGATGTTCCAGGCTCATTTTGTATCTCCTTGCTCCAATCCTGGAATCAGTCAGTCATTTCTCCAAGGAACTTTTAGTTCTCCACTTTTTAGTGGAAAATAGTATTTAGAAGACAAGATATGGGTCATTAATGTGTTTATTGCTTTTGGAATGTTGTTGCTCCTAGATTTTCTTAGTGGATACATACACATTTACCTCTATTTATTATATCTTTAAATACATTGAAAATCAAGAATTAATATTAAACTCAATTCCAGTCTAATACTACAGGATTCATTCTAATTTTCTTATTTTCTAGAGCTCTTCTCTTATTGTGATTGTGAGAACTTGGCTTTCATTGTCCTTAATGTATTTACTAAGTGATTAATCCGTCTATATGTTACCAGTCTCCCATCTTACTATCACTACCTCCTCTGTTGAATGGATGCCCTGCTTTTCCTTTTTGGGCACTGACTTCCATTCCAGTCAGTCTCCACTTTCTGTCTCCCAATGTAGGATACTATTCTTCAACGTGGCCTCCCAAGTGAATTTTTTAATGAACGTATTACACTATCTCAGTCCTCTTATTTTCGTGTTTTTGCTGCTGTTCATAAACTGCAGCATTAAGTGTTCCCTGAAACGATTGTCCTGCTAGCAGGAGAGCCCAACAAAAATATCTAATTGGGAGGAATTCAGTGTTAGAGCTGAAAAATAACATTTCCTGTCATCAGCCTGGGTTAGTAATTTGTATTCTGCAGATTATCAGAGAACTAGAATTGTTCCTTTGACAAGAAATTGGGGCTTAATGGGCTGTCTCTGGAATTCTCATTAGAGATTGAAAAGAAAAACAAATTTTACTGTTATGCAGAGGATGTAGAATGAGGTAGGTTCCTGGGTAAGCAAGAGAGTTTCGAATGGATGGAAAAAAAGAATCTTCTCTGAAGGGACTAATTGGGCTAGGCCTAACCATGGGCCGGATGTTATGTATTTATTCACCAAGCCCAACAGGATGGAGACTTGGGTTGGGGCAAACTAGATGCAGACTCCTCCTTGGAAGGGTAAGGCAGACTGTCTGACAGAGGATCAGTAGGAGGCATGAAGCTGGGCATTAATGTGGGCGCAGGGGTGACAGTCTGTTCTGTGGGAACAATAAGCAGGAAGGACAGCTAGCAGTTACTGAGAGGGAGGTTTTAAGTCTTTTAACAGTGAGAACTGGGACGGTGAGTGAGTACCGTGGCACACTACGCTAGAGTAGGCTCATTTCTTGTGTTATGTACTTTCTTGTATTTTTCATCAGACTAAATGGTAAGAAAATGTATTCCAGCCCTGTTCTTCAGACACCGTAGAGGATATCTAGCAATTTAGGGACATTTTGAAATCCTACCCCTGAAGGTCTTAAAGATGTATTTCAGTGCAGTTAAATAAACTGTATGGTATTTGGAATTTTGTTTTAAGCAAGAGAAAGGTATATTAGTGAGTCAAATATGCAGTAATGATCACTAATAAATAACTTACACAGAATAACTCAAGACATGGGGGTAGATTGGTCTAGTAGTTGCTAAAATTTGCTCTGATTAATCTATAATTTTTCTCTGTTCCCTATCTGAATTTAGTAATTTGGGAGTTATTCCCTGGATATTTGAGGAAAACTGATAGTAACCTTGCTTAGTAAATTCTTGCTCAGTACATATATTTAGGAAACCATCAAATCCCATGTGGTTATTGAATTGATTTAGTATTATTAAAATAAGAGAAGTTAACAGTACTTAGTAGAATGTAAGGTCATTTCCAGAAAAAAAAAAAAACACAAAAACACACACACACATAGGTCAGGAATGGAAAAAAAAATGTGTCGGATTTTCCATACTAAGAAAATGTTAGCAGTTATGGATCTGGGTAAAATGTATGTGGTAGTTCTGTCATTCTTAGAGTTTTTGGAAGTTTGGAATCATGTAAAAATTAAAGGTCTAAAAAAATTTTGCTGCCAAGGTTCCAGGCAATTTCTTATGATGTACTGAGAGGTCAGAGGAGCTGATGACAGTGACTTAGAATTTGGTTCTATGGCAAGTGTTATGTAGTGCCCCAGCATTGAGGACAAGTGAATCAGGCAGGTCAAGTCTGAGGGCCTGGAGGTAATCCCACAGGACCAGCCAAGAGGGCCCTTGGCTTTGCACAAGATGTAAATCACACACAGATACAGACAAAGCCATCTAGGAGGCTCAGAAAGAAAATGGAGAATGAGTCTCTTCTTTGCTTGGGGTCTGAGGTTGGTGGTCTAGTGTTCTTGTCCTCTCAGGCATCCAGGATGTGGTCAAAACGAGGAGGAGTGCTCAGGTGTCCTCCGTTAGCCGCTTACGCCCTCGAGCTAGGGGTCTGCACATCAAGCTGTCTTGAGTCAGTGGTCTTGAAAAATACTCATGATGACTTCACTCCGACACTCCTTGAATGTTATCTGTTGTGCTGGAAGGCATGCAGGTCCTAGCAAGAATAGAAGCAGAAAAAGGAGTCAAAGGAAAATGGGGTCCCTTCAGCTTTCCTGTCTCACAGGACCAGAAGGTCTAAGATCTTGACTCAGATATCAGGATAGTTGGAATGGAAATGACCACTGATTAAAAAAAGATTAAATATGCGTTGGTCTAAGGACTCTCATTCATTCCTCTTCAGTCTTTCTTTGATGATCTGCATTGAAAATTTGGATTGGGGATGTGGTTCGTGATTTTGATAAAGGTGTTTTGTTCCCAGAGATCTGAGTGATGACATCCAGTCTGCATCAGGAATATCTTTTAGCTTTTATTTCAGTACAATTTTAGTCTTTACTCTCACTATCAAATACTTTACATAGCACAGAACATTTTTGCAGTCTTTGTTAGTTGAACCCATAATGTAGGCCTTAGGTTATTTGACTTTTTCTAAGCCATCCTGTGGCCCAGCCCCTAGTACTGTAATTAATATACAGCCCACTCTTGTACACACGCAAGCACATGTTGTAAATGAATGAGATGCTGTTCTGTGTATCTTTGTGAGGGAATCAGTTCTGGGCTGGCCAAGGGCGTCACTAATTGAGTTGAGATTAAATTTTTGCTTTTGATACTTGTTGATTTGACTGCCTTCTGAATAACATGATAAACACATTCTAAATTTGTTGTTGGTGCCTGGGTGAAGTTTTTGGGCACACTTCCTCATGTTGCCAAGCTCTTCAAAAATGGCTAAATCTATTTTTGATCTTTCTAGTCGGCAGCCTTGTGCTTATTTCTAAGATTTACTTAAGGCTTCTTCCTGAATGAATAGCATTTGCTTTCCATATTTCCATTATTTTCCCTCCGACTTAATAGCAGAAGTGAGGGTTTCCTATTGCATTTGTATCAGTTTCCTCTAGCTGATATTTCTTGTCCTTATTAAAATAGTGGCTTTGCCGCATGGATTCTGGGTGCCTGAGGGGGGTGGGTGGAGGGAAAAAAGTGGAAGACCAGAGCCATCTGAATTAAGTAATTCTCCTGCTTCTTTCCCTTAGTTTAAACAACTTCTCTTCTATTTTTTAACCTGTTAGCAATCTACGAGGCTTTATAGGACCTGTTGTTACACCTCACTCAATGCAGCACCTTTTTTTTTTCTTTCTTTCTTAAATACAGAAGACCCACATAAAGCTGGGTTCAACATGTTAGCCTCACTCTTAGAGCATCAGTTCTTCAAACCAGTCTTTTGTCAGCCAGAGTCTATACTTGCCTCAGGAAGGCTTCAGAAATAAATGATGATTCTTCTAATGAAAATTTATATACCTAGATGTCTGATGTACGTTAAATATGTTGTTAGAATAACAGATGTGTTTGCCTAGTATTTTTTGGATTCTTGCAGTTATATGGAATTGGGAGGATGATCATTTTGAAGATCCATAAAGAATTAGGACTTAGAAAGTATGATTCGAAACATCAAAGAATAATGGTTAGGGCCACAGCAGCTGTTATTTTATTTGAATGGGATTATGTTATTAGTGGATGACTAGTTGGGACCAGGTGCTGTCTGTTGTGCCCTCTCTTCCCTTTGTAAGGTTTTTACCTTATTAAATTATATATGACATTTGGGGCAAGATTTTATTTTGGCAGATGGGACTTAAGTAAAAGTGGTAGGTGAGCAATAGGTAATATTCATCTTCACTAACTTGGGACAGAGTAGTTTTGTTAGTAGTAAGCAGGAAGACAGGTGCGGTGAAGTCAATAATGTAGTGGCTTCACTGAAGATTCCTTTTAAATGAAAATAGACCTGAATTATTCATGCGGTTTACCAACATTAATATCCACTGATAAAGTGGATATTTTGAAGTTTTTGAAAAAACCTTGCACTTACTGAGTTTTGTTGGTACTTCACTTCCCTGAGTTCATCTGTCAAAGTCATTAGATCTTCTATCATTGTATTCATGGCTTTTAATTGTTTGACTACTTTTCTTCAGTTCTTGAGTTGCTGATTTGGTAAAATTATCATGATATTCTTCCCTGTCAGCCTTTGGATGTTCCAGAGGGTCAGAACAACTTTGAGTGCTATAGATTATGGATGGCACTTTGCAAATAGTTAAATATACCCAAGGTAAAGGAATTATAGGATTAAAAAAAAAAAACTGTGCTGCACTTTAGGTGGATGGTTTCTAAAATTAATTTCATTCCATGGGTGGCTTTTTGGACTTTAAAAAGCTTGGATTCGTAAAACTGTGTTTTTTAAACGAAAATGCCATTTTTTAGGGGCGCCTGGGTGGCTTAGTTGGTTAAGTGGCCGACTTTTTCTTAGGTCATGATCTCACGGTTCGTGGGTTCGAGCCCTGCGTCGGGCTCTGTGCTGACTGCCAGCTCAGAGCCTGGAGCCTGCTTCAGTCTGTGACTCCCTCTCTCTCTGACCCTCCCCTGCTCACGCTGTCTCTCTCTCTCTCTCCTAGAAATAAATAAAACATTAAAAAAAAAAGAAAATGCCATTTTTTAAAAGATGAGCCTCATTTATTAGTAAAGGACTGAAAGAGCTTATGAAAGAGAGCTATCATCTTTACTCTAAACTTGGTCAATCTGGAGTAGCGCTGTTCAATAAAAACCTCTGTGATGGTGGAAATGTTCTATATCTGTGCTGTCCAGTATGATAGCTACCTGTGGTCATTGAACAATTGAAATGTGACTAGTGTGACTGAGGAACTGCATTTTTCATTTTATTAAATTTAAATAGCCATATGTGACAGCACAGTTCTTTGCTGATATACCTTGTATTACTACAGTTCTGGAGCATTATATAGGGTGCCTAAGCTTGAGCATCTGAAAGAAAGTGATCCCACTGGAATTTTCTTGAAGTTAAAGACCTGAATACTGCCTGGAGTCACGCTTCTTGATTTTTCCATGAAATAAATTAAGAACTGTCTTCCACTGTTCCCAGTTTCTACATTGGGGAAGTCTGAAATGTTCTTTCTCATCTACTTAATACAGTACTTACTATAATCTTAGATGAGCAGTGCAGGAGTCAGTATATTGTGTTATAGGTCAGATTAGTTTTCTGCCTCAAACAGTTGTTGTGACTTGAGAGTTTATTACCTACTATCGGTAGGAAAGTAACAAACTTTTGCTTTACTAAAACTGCTGGATTCAGAAGTGGAAATAGCAGCTTTTGCCTTTTCACAACAAATAATTCTTCTTTTGCCTACTTTTCAATACTTTCACTTTTGCCCTCATTACTTATTTTCTTTGAAAAGTTTTCCACCTGCAAGTATTCTTTGCTTTAAACATTCTTGCAGGTAGGTAAATTTGGGAGTAATTGTTCATATTACCAAAGTATTGCTTTTCAAGATGGTCGTTGATAGGTTCATCTAACTAGCACTTCTCAAGTTTATCATTTGACCTTAAGTTATTTGGGTCATCAACTGAAGGTCAGTTGAGAATGAAACTATGTTAATCAGTGAG
Organism: Crocuta crocuta; assembly: GCF_008692635.1. Classification (NCBI taxonomy): domain Eukaryota; kingdom Metazoa; phylum Chordata; class Mammalia; order Carnivora; family Hyaenidae; genus Crocuta; species Crocuta crocuta. The sequence goes on along the minus strand of NW_027528611.1, from coordinate 899,637 downwards.
AAAATAGATTTCAGTGTATAAAAAATTACTAAGTTTTGATAACGTATTAGATGAAGTTAAGGATACTTGCCTCAAGAACCTGGCCAGTTAGCCATGAACTGGTGAGCTATCTCTTCACATTTCCATCTGCTTCATTATAAGCTGCCTCAGTTTCCTTGCTTGTACTATAGAAGCAAGAAATCTATTTTTGTGAAGATTAAGTAACAGAAAGAAATAATGATTTCTCTGCGTGTTGCATATAAGTGATGAGTCATTAAGTTCTACACCTGAAACTAATATTACACTGTATGTTAACTAAGTAGAATTTAAATAAAAACTTGAAGAAAAAAAGAAATAATGATTTCCCTCAAGTTAATGTTCTGATTCAGAAGAGCGGTTCTTAGCAGTCACTGGGAAGAGAAGGCTAATTTGGCCTTTCAGTAGAGTCTCAACCCAAAGCAGTCTTACTCTAAGCATACCTCACGTTAATCCACTGCTGATAAGTAGGCTCTAGGAAGATCAGCTTGCTGGAAGGACTCACTAAAAACATTTCATTAAGTACAAATGCACTCCTACTCGTAATGCAGAAACTAGAGGGAAATTTTGAAGGACAGTATTCTACTTTGAGAAGTGCATTTACTGGTAGTATTGTAAATGCTGAAATGAAAGAAAGAAGAAAGTGTTATTAGTGGAGGCAAGATGGTGACCTGAATTAGTTTATATGGCTTATATTTTGAAATATGCTTACTGTACATTTAAAAAACTTGATTGAGGTATGTTTGACATATGTATATACCTGTGAAACCACCACCACGGTTGAGATAGTGAACATACTTGTCATCCACAAGTAAGTTTTCTCTCGCGTTAAGACTCCCATCCCCACCTCATCTCAAGCAACCACTGATCTGCTTTCTGTCACAGTAGATTAGTTTATATAAAGGGAATCATAGGATATATGCTTTTTTGGCAGGGGAAGGGTTCTTCACTTAATCTTAACCAAAAGGCCAAGAAGCAGTTGGGGGGGAGAATCTTTTGGGGAGTGGGTCTGGCTTCTTTCAGCATAATTGTTTTGAGAATTATCTGTACTGTTGTCTGTGTCAACAGTTCATTCCTTTCAGATTGCTAAATACTATTCTGTTGTGTGGATATATTAGAAGTTAGCCATCCAGGCCAACAGACACATGAAACATTATTCAGTTTTACTCATCATCAGGGAAATACAAATCAAAACCACACTGAGATACCGCCTCACGCTGGTCAGAGTGGCTAAAATGAACAAATCAGGAGACTGTAGATGCTGGTGAGGATGTGGAAAAACGGACACCCTCCTACACTGTTTGTGGGAATGTAAACTGGTATAGCCCCTCTGGAAAATAGTGTGGAGGTTCCTCAAAAAATTAACAATAGAACTCCCCTAGACCCAGCAATTGGAATTTACCCAAGGGATACAGGAGTGCTGATGCATAGGGGCACATGTACCCCAATGTTCATAGTAGCACTCTCAACAATAGCCAAATCAAGGAAAGAGCCTAAATGTCCATCAACTGACGAATGGATCAAGATGTGGTTCATATATACATGGCAATGAGAAAGAATGAAATCTAGCCATTTGTAGCAATGTGGGTGGAACTCAAGGGTGTTATGCTGAGCAAAATAAGTCAGGCAGAGAAGGACAGATACCATATGTTTTCACTCATACGTGAAACAGGAGAAACTAAACAGAGGACCATGGGAAAGGGGAAGGGAAAAAATAGATAAGGAGAGGTAGGGAGGCAAACCATAAGAGACTCTTGAATACTGAGAACAAACTGAGGGTTGAGGCGGTTGGGGGAGAGGGTAAAAGAGGTGATGGGCATGAAGGAGGGCACTTGTTGGAATGAGCACTGGGTGTTATATGGAAACCAACTTGACAATAAACAAAAACAAAACGAAGTTAGCTCTCCATGTATCTGTTGATGAAAATTTCAGTTGTTTTTAGGTTTAAAATTTTTTTTCTTTTGGTGTTTGTTTATTTTTCAGAGAGAGACACACAACAGAGTGTGAGCAGGGGAAGGGCAAAGAGGGAGCCACACACACAGAATCTGAGGCAGGCTCCAGACTCTAAGCTGTCAGCACAGAATCCGATATGGGGCTCCAAATCACAAACAGCAAGATAATGACCTGAGCTGAGTTGGGCTTAACCAACTGAGCCATCCAGTCCAGGTGCCCCTAGGTTTTGTCTATTACAGATAAAGCTGCTGAAAACATTGATGTGAAAGACTTTATATGGACATATATTCCTTTTATTCCTTTTCTTTTGGGCATTCCTAGGAGTGGGGTGGGTAGATCATATATAGGTTTATGTTTAACTTAAGAAACTGCCAAACTTATCTAGTGGGGTTATAATGTTTAATACTCTCAGCAGCAGTATATGGGGATACTAGTTCTTTATATCCTGCCACCACTTGGTATGGTTACTCTTTAGTTTTGACCATTCTAATAGGTGTGTTTGGTATCTCATTGTGGTTATAAGTTGCATTGCTCTCATGGCATTGAGTATCTTTTCATGTGTTTATTTGCTATCCATGTATCTTTGGTGAACTGTTGAAATTTTTTGCTCATTTTTAAATGGGATTGTTCATTTTATTATTACTGAGTTTTGAGAATTCTTTATGTATTCTGGATAAAAGTCCTTTTTATATATGGTTTTAAAGATTTTCTACTGCTGTGTGGCTTGTATTTTCATTCTTTTAAAGTGACTTTTGAAGAGCAGAAGTTTTAAATCTCAGTGAAGTTCAAGTTTGTTTATTTGTTCTGTTGTAGATTATTTAAATTTTTTTTGTATTCAAAAGTTTTATAGTTTTAGGTTTTATATTTAGATCTATGATTTATTTTGTGGTAATATTTATAGTATGAGGTATGGATCCAGGCTTTTCCCCCACCACACCTACCCAACCCTTTCTTCCAATAGTTGAAAACGTTTACCTTTTACTACTTCATTGCCTTTGGACCTTTGTCAAAAATCAGTTGTTTATTAACACGTGTGGATTTTCTCCCCCTGGACTGTATATTTGGTTGTATTAATCTGTTTCTCTGTCTTATGCCAGTACCACTCTTGGGGAAAGAATTGACACTTTAACAGTCTTGTCTTTTTATCTATGATCAAGCTGTCTCTCTCCATTCATTTAAGATTTCAATTTCTCTTAGTCATAGCGTGTATTTCTTACTATATAGGTCTTTCATACCTTTTGTCAGATTTTTTTTTTTTTTTTTTTTTTACTGTTCTATTTATTTTTGAGAGAGAGAGACAGCGCAAGCAGGGGAGAGGCAGAGAGAAAGGGAGGCACAGAATCCGAAGCAGGGCTCCATGGAGGCTCTGAGCTGTCAGCACAGAGCCTGACATGGAGCTCCCAGTCATGAACTCTGAGATCATGACCTGAGCCAAAGTCAGATGCCCAACCGATTGAGCCACCCGGACATGCCCGCTCCCCCAGATTTACTCTTAAATAGTTGATGTTTTTGATGTTATAAATAGTTTTTAAAGTTTTTCTAATTTCTGATTGTACATTAATTTTATATCCTGTCACCTTGGTAAATTATTTAACATTAATTTTAGTAGCTTTATTATTGATTCCATTGGGTTTTCTACATAGACTTAACATGTTTTCCATGAATAAAGGGAGTTTACTTCTTTCTCTCCAATCTGGATGCCTTTGTTTCTTTTTCGTGTCTGATTGTACTGGCTAGACCCTCCACTACAGTGATGAAGTGGTGAGAGCGGGTGTCTAGTCTAAGCAGTCTTTCACCATTAAGTATGTATGGGGTTAGCTCTAGGTATTTTTATAGTCTTGACTAGGTTGAGCAAGTTCTCTTTTGTTTCTAGTTTGCTAAGAGTTTTTATCAAGAATAAATGTTGGATTTTGTAAAATGCTTTTTCTTTGTTTATTGAGATGATCATAAGGTTTTCTCTATTAGTTTAATGTGGGATTAATCTAGTGAGTTAATTACATTGAATGGTTTTCAAATCTTGTCCTGCAATTTTGAGATAAGCCCTGCTTCATGATATAGTATCCTTATAGTGGATAATGTGGATTCATTTTGATAAAATCTTATTTAGAATTTTTACATCTATATTTATTGTGGATATCAGTCTATAGTTTTCCTATTTTGTAATGCCCTTGTTTGGTTTTATTATCAGAGTAAATTCTGACCTCAATGACTGAGTTGGGAAGTATCCGTTTCACTGTAGTTGTCTGTAACAGTTTGCTTAGAATTGGTATTATTTCTAACTTAAATGTTTGGTATTCATCAATGAAGTCACCTATGCCTGGCATTTTCTCTGTTGGAGGATTTTTAACCACAAATACAGTTAGATTTTTTTAAACTTTATTTATTTTGAGAGAGCACACACACAAGTGAATGGGGGAGGGGTAGAGAGGGAGAGAGAGAATCCCAAGCAGGCTCCATGCTGTCAGCACAGTGCCCACTGTGGCTCAGACCCAGGAGATGTGAGATCATGACCTGAGCCAAATCAAGAGTCAGATGCTTAACCAGCTGAGCCACCCAGGCACCTCTACTTCTATCTTTATTACTTCCTCCTTCTGCATATTAAGTTTAATTTGTTCTTCATTTCTAGTATTTTAAGATAGAAGCCAAGTTTATTGACTTAAGGTCTTTTCTAATAAGCATTTTCAGTGCTGTAATTTTCCATCTAATTATTGCTTCAGCAGCAATACAGATTCTGCTATGTTGTTTTAATGTTCTTTATCTGCTAATTTTGACATCTGTGTTAGTTCTGGTAGTTGATGGCATAGTCCTTCCAGGCTGCTATAACAAAATGCCACAGACTGAGTGGCTTATAAATGAGAGATTTATTTCTCTGCAGTTCTGGAGGTTGGAAATCTAAGATCATTGTGCCATTTTGGCCAAATGACAGTTCTCTTCTGGATCATAGATATCTCATTGTACCCTCACATGAAGGAAGGGGCTACTTAGCTCTGTGATACCTCTTTTATTTATAAGAATATTCCCATTCATGAGGACCCCACTCTTATGATCTCATTGCCTCTCAAAGGCCTTTCTTACTAATATCATCACCTTTTAGGGATTAGGATTTCAACATATGAATGACCATAGCAGTCCTCTTATAGTTGGTGTTTTCCTACACCTTTGTGTACCTGGTAGTCTTTGGATACCAGATACTGTGAGCTTTACCATGTTGAATGTTGTATATTTTTGTCTACCTACGAATCTTCTTGAGCTTTGTCCCGGGATGCAGTTAACTTCTTTAGAAACAATTTGGTCTTTTGGAGTTGTGCTTTTAGCATTTTTAAAATATGGGTCTGAAGTGGTGCTCAATCTAGAGTTCTCTGCTTGCAAGAAAAGATCCTCTTGAGCACTTTACCCATTGCCCTAAATATGAGTGTTCTTCATCAGATCTTTGGCACCATTCCCAGCCTTGTGTGCCTAACAGGTACTTTTCCCCCTAATCCTTTTGGATGATTCTTCCCCTGGCCTTGGGTAGTTTATTTATTTAGAGTCAGAGAGTGTGCACATGCACTTGCTAGCACAGGATGGGCAGAGAGGGAGAGAGAATCCCAACAGGCTTCACACTCAGAGCAGAGACCAACATGGGGCCATTCCACACTGTGAGATCATGATCTGAGTGGAAGCCAGGAGCTGGACACTCAACCCACTGAACCACCCAGGCACCCTGGATAGTTTTTTAAAAATATACATGTACTGATCTAATCTACATGCTGTTAATGTGTCCTGTGAACTCTAGCTGCATTGATCTCAGCCAATTCTCGGCTAATTTCCTCACCTCAGGGCATCTGCTGGGGGCAGGACCGCCTGTGAAAACATCGGCTGATTGTTCAGAATTTTTTTTGAATTTCAAGATGGCAACAGTGGAGCATTAAACTATGCATAGGTCCTTTCTGAGCCCTTGATGCTAATGCTACTACGTAGTTTCCTCTCACTTTCCCTTCCATGTTCTGTGGCCTGGAGACCTCTTCCAAGCCCGGGGCAGTCATAGGTCTTGTTGTCTCCTTTATTTCCCATCTGTCTTAGGAGTTATTGGTGCCCTCTCCCCCTTTTTTTGTCAGATGTTGAATTTTGAATACTGTTATCATGTAGGTTTCTTTTTTTTCTTTTTCTTTTTTTGGTTGTTTCAGGCAAGAGGATAAATTTTTTTTTCTGTTAGTCTATCTTGGCACTGGAAGCAGTAATTATTTTTGGTGTAAAAATCTGATAGCTACTTTTTGTTAATTCATTTAATGACCTGGTTGCTTCTTTTGTGTTATACTAGTTTCCCCATATTTGATCTGTTGGCTTGGGCATCTTGTGTAGATAGCTGTTTTGGGTAAAATCAGTCTTGTATCATTTGTGATCTGTTTTCCACTAATAATTCCTGGGCTTCAGGGTTTTGAAGTGGAAGCAGACTTCATGGTAACCATCAACATATTTTCTGAATTGTACCACTTGACTTCAAGTAAATGTTAGCTTCCTGCTAGAAATCACTCTGCCCTTATTTTTCTCTATGTTGTATTTAAATGTAAGCAGCAAATGTGTGAGGACAATTCTCCTTTCTCCCATCTCCTTCAAAATGTATCCTCTTGCAGTGCAATTTGATCACCATTTGTGCAGGAAGGTATTAACAGCCTTTCAGATATGCCCTGCCCTATTAGCAAGAATATACAGTGATACAAAAATGAATTTGTCAAGAGTTTTATGGCTCCATGATCTATCGTACAATATTAATCCTGCTGCAGTGTTATTAAGTCATTTTTCATCTCCCCTCAAATTAATGTTGACGTTATATTACTGGATTTGTTCTTGTCCCCAGATTAAAACATAAAGGAAAAAAATCTTCCCTGCTACAATATTAAAATTAATTGTAGGATAAGCAGTATCTTGCTTGGTGAAGAAGATTCCTTCTAGAAAAATTATAACATGAATTTATGTCTCTGCTTTCTACTTGTTTTTGTAAACAAAAAAAAACACAATTAGAATATACTTTTAAGAGCACAAGGAGAACAGAGCAAGGGAAGAGGGTAAATTTAAAGTACATAAGGTTTTCCAAAAAGAGAAATGAGAAAATCAGGAGCTTGAGCCTGGGGGGGACCCACACCTAGAGAGTGCTTCCATCCTAAAGGCTAGTAGTATTAGATGGGTAGGTAGAAGAATTAGGGCTGACTTCGGATCCTATTATGTTCATAGGAATAACATGTTTCTTCTATTTTCAGAAATTAAGGGTACTTAAAGATCCTGTGATGAGGTCAACACTTATAAAGGGTAGTGCCAAAATCAGGACTCAGGAATAAGGAGAGAGCTGTTACCATTAAAAAGTAAGACTAAATGATGCTTCTCTGTGAATGTGTTTTTTTCTTTTTAAATCCTTTTTGTCCATGTGAGAGCAGATGTGAGTCTCATGTCTATGACCTTTGTAATGAGATCACAGGGTATTTTGGTGACTTCTGGTCATGATTAGGAGGTGATCTGGTATGTTAATTGTTACAGTAAAAGGAATCCTACAGTAATTATTTAAACTGGGGGAATAAATTTACTTTAAAATGCTTATTTATATTTTGAATGAAAGGAGCAAGATGAAATACAATCATAGTACTTTAGTTTTATAAAATAAATATACATTTATATATAAAATATAATGCTTACATATGATATAAATTATATATAGCATATTTTTAAAAATATAAATACATGTAACATGAATAATATTTTTTTCTTTGTAGAAAGGCAACATGAGTTGTATAATAAAAAATGCAGCCAATTATACATTTTTGTGTTTGTAAATGATGTGCAAGCAGTGTAGCAACCTTTAAGAAGGTGGGTATAGGGGGTAGGGGAAAGAAATTTGATATTTATTCTTTGGTAGGTTGGAAAAATAATCAGTTTGCCATTTGAGTACAGTGGATATTCATGTTTTTATATTTTAAGTAATTTTTATGAAAAATGTACAGAAAAACAAAAGGATAGTGAAAAAAGCTTTTAGGAATTTTAATTAGAATTTAAATGTAGCAAACTTTTTTGTATCCAGTAAATTTAGCCACGTAAGCATAATAAAAGATGAAAGAATACAGTCACATGTACTTTTTAGCAGCATGGGGTGATTTGTGTTCTTAATGCAAAATATCATGTTACAGAGTCCTAATAAATGACTAGATGAGAATACCATATTTTTTTGTTTTTTAGAGAGAATGAGAGCATGAGCAGGGAGGGGGTAGAGGGAGAGAAAGAGAATCTTTTTTATTAAAAAATTTTTTTTAATGTCTATTTTTGAGAGAGAGCAAGAGCGAGTGAGCGAGCAGGTGAGGGGCAGAGAGAGATGGAGACAAAGGCTCTGCAATATCCTATTTTATTTTTAGCTTTAGAAATACATTCATTTTTATATATAAATATAATTTATTGTCAAATTGGCTTACATACAACACGCAGTGCTCATCCCAACAAGTGCCCTCCTCAATGCCCATCACCTGTTTTCTAGAACTACATTCTTAAGAGTGTAGAGTGCTGCTCTTTTTGGATTCATCTGATTTGTCTAATAATTTGAACCAGCTTTTTCTCTTAATTTTCTTTGCCCTTTTTGGCAAACAGTGAAAAATTCTGATTTCTCAGCTAAATTTATTGAAGGTAAAGCAGGTTACAACGATGGTATCTTCAAGTCTTTAATTTCTTCATCTTTTAAAAAAATTTATTTTGAGAGAGAGAGATCATGCAGAAGAAGGGGAAGGGCAGAGAGAGTTGGGGGAGAGAGAATCCCAAGCAGGCTCTGCACTATCAGCACAGAGCCCACCATTGGGAGCTTGAACTCCTGGATTGTGATGTGATATCATGACCTGAGCTGAAATCAAGAGTCCGATGCTCAGCCAACTGACAGCAGCTACAACTGGCTCACTGCCCTTTGTAAGGTGCCCTTTTATTTCTTCTTGAAAGATGATGCAAATACTTCGTACAGTGCAGTGAGAAAATGGAAGGATATGATTGTTTCACTATTGCATCATCCTTCAATGTAGACCATTCTCTTTTCCCTTTTTCTTATTATTGTACTCTATTTTATTTTATTTAAAAATTGTTTTAATGTTTGTTTTATTTCTGAGAGAGAGAGAGAGAGACAGCGTGTGCAGGGGAGGGTCAGAAAGAGGGAGACACAGAATCTGAGGCAGGCCCCAGGCTCTGAGCCGTCAGCACAGAGCCCAACACGAGGCTTGAACCCATGAACTGTGAGATCATGACCTGAGCCAAAGTCGGACACTTAACCGACTGAGCCATCCAGGCACCCCATTGTAGTCTTTTAAAAAACATAATTGGATATAATTGATAAATAATGACAAGTAATGGTAAAGTAACTCCCAGGATGATGAAACTGCAAAAAATGTCTCAAGATATAGAGAAATTAAGATCATTAAACTTCTGTTGTGTGTTTGATTTATAAAATGGATCTAGTGGACCAACATGATAATTGCAAGGTGGAGCCTGAAGTTTCTTTCATTGAGTCTGAAAGAATAGAGGTGAATAAATATCAATACTTACAATTAGAACTATTGAAAAAAAATTTGGAAACTAAATTGGGTCTGATGAACTGAGGGTTAAAACCTTTAAGCTAAAAGCGGTCTAGGTTTCTCATCGTACATATGAGAAGTTGAAGTGCGTTATCAGTGGCAGAACTTCCATATGGCAGGAATGGAGGACCCAGTGTGCACAGTGCAGTCTTAGTTTCTACATTCCCCTAGTTGGTGTTAGAGACCACATGAAAGATTTCAGTGCCAGTCACCTTATGGTCTCTTCCTCAGTTCATGGTAGGATGTAGAGATTGCACTTTCTGGCAACCTTTAAATTGTATTTGATTACATAGTTTGAACAAAGCAATGCCATCCCTGATACAGTGCTGCTGGTGAGTTTGCAGAAACTTTTGACTTAAAGAATGATTTTAGGATATCGTAGCATTCATTTGTGCAGCATGAGTCCAGTCTGAGAGTGAGCTGATCTTGCAGAGGATAAGGCAGGGTTCAGCTAAACCTGTTAACACAGTGAGCCAGTTGTAGTTGATGTCAATGCATCTCCCTTTTTGAGTATATAAAAGCCTGGGATTCGGTCTGTTAAGTTTTCAGAGAGGATATGTGTTCTGTGTTCTTGAAGCTGCTACAGCAGTTACACTTTTCGTTTAACATGGTTTCAAAAAGTTGAGTGTGAAAGTTGAAAAAAAATTTAAAAGAGGTGTTTCATTTTTAATTATTCAATGATGTAAGACTTTTAGTACTTTTATTTCCCTCAGTTTCCTCTAGTTTAGTAAGTAAAGACCTATAAGTTAGGCAATGACTGTTGAGCACTGGGTATGTTTGAGGCACTGGGGGAATGTGATATTCAAGGGAATCCTTCTGTGAGATAAAATTTTAAGAATTTCTTTGTAATGACACTAACTCAGTCTAAGAAATAATTATTTCTTAAGAACTTCAGTGAGGCCCGGAAGAGGGGAGGTCATAGTTGGAAGATACATAAATATAAATATTATAGTGTTGGCCCGAAAAAGCCTTAGAATTTATTTGAAATCCTTATACTAACATTTTAGTTTTCAAAGTAAAAAAACATCATCAGTAAAGTTTAGGTTGGTGTTACCATTTAAGTCATTGGTAGTAGCAGCAGAGGAAGGCATAAGTAATTACAGAACAGAAAAGGGGAACAGAGAAAGGAGTATTATGATGTAGAAGAGGTTAACAGGACAGGAGAGGCAGATACCTGTGAACTTGTGAAGCTATGTGAACTTTGCTTTTTATTCTTCTAGTCTCTTATAACATCTAAATTATCTTGTAATATTAAGGTCTGTGCATCCAAAAAATCTTTATTGAGTACCTGTTGTGCTAAAGGCATTGTGCTGATATCTCTAGACTCAAATGGATTAACCTATTCTTCCAGGGACATTTGTGTTTTAACAGGAAACACAAAGTAGAGATTGTCTATACATGTGTTCATTTTGGCATTCAGTGTTTTAATTTTTATTCAAAAGAATTTTTTTTACTGTTTATTCAATTTTAGAGAGAGAGAGAGACAGAGAGCAAGCAGGGGAGGGACAGAGAGAGGAGGAGACACAGAATCCCAAGCAGGCTCCAGGCTCTGAGCTGTCAGCATAGAGCCTGACGCAGGGTCTCAAACCCACAAGCTGTGAGATCATGACCTGAGCTGAAGTGGAATGCTTAACCCGACTGAGTCACCCAGGCGCCCCAGCCTTCAGTGTTTTAAAACAAGGGGAGCTTTTACATAAATTTTGAATGTTTGGCTTCTCTTTACAAACTGTATTTTTATTTTCTCTTTTTAATTTTGGTGTGGCGCCAGCCTTCTGGTGTTCAGTAGAGGTCCCTTTAGATTGATAGGCATTCCTGAGTTTGTTATAGACTCACAACTTCTTGCTCTGAACCCAACTCACTTTTCTCACTTAATGTTACCTGCCCAGTTCCTATAGACCTTTCAGTTTGTAACCTTTGCCCTTAAGTGACTGAACTCTGATGGGATTCATCAACTGCTATTTAGGAGGGGACTTAAACAGATTTGAGGGTGGTGGAATAACAGTCTACGATAGGCACCAAAAATTGGGCTTAGTAAGTTGCTACTAGTACATCTGCACGTAAGAAATACCTTCTTTGGGAAGTGAGGAAATAACCCCTAGTTTCTTTAATGACATATAGTGGCTAGCTCCTCGTTGCAGGTGTTTAATCCTTAGTTTAGTGTATAAAAATAAATATCAGTAAGATCCCCTGCATCATCTGTCCAACTTTACATTGACCCAGCTTCTTTTTCTTTTGAGATGAGAAGAGATGAGTCTTTGAAGAAAGCAGGAGTGTTATATTTAACCATCCATACTTACTGAAAAGAAGGATATTTCCACTTGTTATTTATTCCTTTATTATATGGCTAAAGGCATATAATAAGTTTCATACTCACCATGTTATTAAGAAGCCTAAGTCATAACTATGTCTGTGAAAAAAGTTTTCAGAATGTTTACTAAGTGTTTTAAGCATGGGGAGGGGGGTACAAAGATGATTTGCATATGATCTTATTCACATAGCCTATGACTTACCAGTTTTAAAACTTATTCCCGAATGTAGGCCAGTGATTTATTTTGGAGATTGGTGACCAGAATATTTAGATTGGAATCGGGTTTTACTTTGAATCAGATTATGCACCTGTTGACAAAGTTTGAAATTTAACCTCAGTTCTAGGAGATAATGTAAATACTCAGAACAAAGGTGGGGGAATCAAAGTGAGGTAGGCAGCATATCTCCAAGCATGAGAGAAACTCATTTCTGTGATATGAGGAGTCAGAGGTTACACATGATGATGTTCAGAGAGATTATTTTCTAGGTTTTGAAAAAATGATTTAGAGTTTTGAATTTGTTCTGAAAGTCCTCCCAGTAACAATATCTAGCCTTTAATTGGTAACACTGTTGCCAAAAACTTTACAGTCAAATAGGCAATTAATAGAAAAAGTAGAATTCACTTGTATAGAGATTTAAAATATCCTGGAACACCTTATTCTGAGAAAAATGAGGATACCTGTATTGTACCTAAAGAAATTACAAGCATTCTCAATGCATTAATTGTCTGCTTTCAAATGGTAGTTCAGTCACCTGCACCGTTTTTGTAAACTCTGAATACCTTCGCCCTGCCTCAGACTTAGAAGAATCTAACACTTACCCCTTGTGTAAACACTACTGTCCTGATGCAGAACTTCTGAAACCATTTGCTTTGCACTTTGTTGAATCAGGGTTAAGAGGAGCAGAGAGAGAAGCAAGAGCTGGATAGGTTAGATGACCTTCTGACTCTTCCCACTGGAAACTGGTATGGATCTGGTGACCCCAGGTCATGATTTCCTTGGTCTCAACTGCTCATTCTTTAAAAATGTTTATTTTTGAGAGAACAATCGCGCGAGCGCACATGCGTGCTAAGCAGACGAGGGGCAGAGAGAGAGGGAGACACAGAATTCAAAGCAGGCAGCACAGAGCCCCAGCCTGACAAGGGGCTTGAACTCACAGACCACGAGATCATGACCTGAGCCAAAGTCAGATGCCTAACAGACAGCCCTCCAGGTTCCCCTCAACTGTTCTTTATTTAAAAGGGGACATGCCTTCAAAATGAACCTTTCTCTTTAAAATAATGTCTTTTAATAGATATAGTATTTTCTGGGAAGAAATTCTGAGTTTCTCAGGAAAGACTTAGAACTGTTCTAGTTACTTGTAAGATATGTTTTGAAAACTACTGATTGTTAAGGTTGCTGGAGTTGAGACACAATACTGTATAAGGTAGACTTTTTTGGTAAAATTTTTAATGCTACATTAGAAGTAAAATGCTAATTTGCCAATAAGTTGGGAAAAAAGCAAAGTTCCCATAGTAACGTTATCTTTGCCCTTACAGCTGCCTTATTACCCCATTGGACTGTGTGATTAATGCTTTTTTCCCTGATAACTGTAGAAGCACATAGGATTCTTTCTGTATCGCTGGGTATGAACTTTAATGCTGCTTTCCCAGTAAGCTGTGTAAATATGTAGTCTCAATATGTATCTCCAGTTTGACCTTTATACTTTCTATTCCTGCCAAACTTTGTCCTTGCAGTGGTATCTTGCTACATCTGCTGCAAACTCTTTCCCGTTCCCCCACCCACTGCCAGAAATGTCACTGCTCTGAAATTTGTTTATTTTGTCATCTTGTCTCCATTCCTGACATTCTGCATTGTTTGCCCCCATGTAATTCAAGATGTTCACGTTATCTCAGTACAGTTTCTAACTGTAAGCTTAGGGAGTTTTTTTGTTTTGTTTTGCAAAATTAAAATATACTGTTTCCTAAATGTTTTTTCTTAGCTTCATGTCTCCATTGAAGCCAGCCATTATTTCTGAGATGAATTTTTGACATTGATTTGTTTTCCTACTGCTTCTAACAACTCCTCTTGTTCTCTTGCTCATTTAAGGATGTGGCCTTGGAGGGCCTCTGTGCCTCAGACGTTGATTTTGGCTCTGATCATGATCCCAGAACTGTGGGATTGAGCCCCGTGTTGGGCTCTGCAGTGAGCATGGAGCCTGCTTAAGATCGTCTCTCTCTGTCCCTCCCCTGCTTTGCATGCATGCCGTCTTTCTCAAAAAATAAAAGAATTTAAAAATTTTAAATAAAAAATAAAAGAATGTGGTCTTAATATAGATTGTTAGCTCTTCCTTCCGCCCCTCCCTTTCTCCAGCGTTTTCTGAGTATGCTCTGTGTCAAGGATTCTTTTAGGCTCCAGAAATAGAGCAATGAGAAGCTTGTAAAGTGTCTCTATTTTTTATTCATTCCACAAATATTTAACTGAACACCTAATGTTTATTAGGCACTGGAATATGCCAGAAAATGAAACTGACAAAGTCTCTACCTCCGAAAACCTTATATTCTTATAAGAAGAGAAATAAATCTATAAATGTGTAGTATGTCAGATGATGACAAGTGCTGTGGAAAATAAAAAGAATAATTAAGGGCAGAGGGGATGCCAGGGGAAGGAATACGTGAATGTGCAGATTTCTTATTTTATGTAGGGGAGTTAATTAGATAAAGACCAAGCTTTGTGGTTGTCTGGGGGTAGAGTGTCCAGGCAACAGTGACAGCAGATATAAAGGCCCTGAGGATGGAGAATGTTCAAGATATGTTCTAGGCGCTGCAGCAAAATGCCACTGTTGCCTGGTGCAGACTGAAAGACTAAGAGACTGGTAAAAGATGGAGTCAGAAGTAGCAAGAGACTTGAGTTAGTAAGGCCCCTGCAGGCTTTATTTAGTAAGAACTTGAGCTTTTATTTTACTCTGGGTGAGATAGGAAGCCAGCATAGCCCAGGCTTTGATGAAATCCAAGCAGTGATGTGATCAGACTTAATTTTAAAAGGGTTGCTTGGGCTGATACATGGGGGCAAAGGAGGATGCAGAGTGTCCATTTAGGAGATTATTACAGTAATTCAAGTTTGAGATCAGATGGTGTGGACAAGGCTATGGTGTTGGGATGAACTGTTAAGATTTTGGATATACTTTGAAGGAATCTATAAGAGAATTTTTTGATAGTCAAAGATGACTCTAAGATATTTGGTAAGCAACTGAAAGAAAAGAAGTATCTTTTACTGAGATGAAGTAGGCTGCCAGAGAAGTAGTTTTGATGGGAAAATGAGTTGTGTTTTGGGCATGTTAAGCTTGAGATGCTGTTAGACTGGATATGGGCACCTAAATTATTTTGATAATCATGTTTCTTTGGAGTTAGTTAAATGTATAGTTAAAAAAACACATGAAAAAAACAGTGATATATTTAGACGTAACTGTGAGTTTCACTTATTCGTTTACTTATAATTCTTTCTTGTATTTCACATCTTCCTACTGCTGAGGATCACTTTTTTGTTGGAGAACATGCTTTGGTACTGTTATCAGAGATACCTATGTGGTAAATTTGATAGCCATGTTGGAAAATGTTGGTGTTTTGCTCTTTTGGTGTGAATGCTATGTGAGTGGGTAGAAAGGCCTAAATTCAGAGTAATTTCCCTCAGAAGCTTTGTCTAACCGGAGTTCCATAAAGGGAAAGCAGGAAAAAGAATGGGAGGAGGATCAAAATAATGAAAATAAGTTCCGAGTGTTAAAGACTGAAATCTGAAATCTTCAAAATCAGTGGATCCACACCACATAATAACACGATATTAACCTGATAAAATTTCTTAACTCAACCGACAAAAAAATGCTTCCAAAATAATTTCACACCAGGTTCCCTGCTTAAGGACAGTCCAATCACCAGACTTTGTTAGCACCATTGGATGCAGTGAATCAATGAAGGGATGCCTTCAAAGCAGTATATAAGATACTAGGATTGGAGAGTAAAATTTTAGATACAGTGACTAGAGGATGACGCCACAAAAATCTGAAGGATGTGAGGGAGCTAGCCAAGTAGATATCTAGAAGATAAGCACCCCAGGCAGAGGGAACACAAGTGCAGAAATCCAGAGGCAGAGGTTTTCTTGATGTTTAAGAATGGGAAGAGAGCCAATATGACTTCAGCAGAGAGACTAAAGGATGAATAATAAAAGATAATGTCAAGGAGTAAGGGGCAGGTCACAGTAAGGGCTTGGGTATCATGGTAAAGACTAGCTTTTATTGAATGAGATGTAAATTCAGTGAAGGGTTTTGAGCAGAGTGATGATATAATCTGATGTGCTTTTAGCAGCTAGAGCTGTTCTTTTGTGTTTAGAAATGACTGGGGGACAAGAGCAAGGGCAGTTAGGAGGTTATGGTAATAATCCAGGGGAGAGTTCATGCTATCTTAGATCAGAGTGATGACAGTAAGGGTGATGAAAAATAGTTGAATTTGTAATCTTTTTTGAAGATGGAGTTGGCAGAATTGCTTGCAGATCAGATGTGGGGGAAAGGGGGAAATAAGGAGAAGGAAGAGACAGTAATCAAATCAAGTGTGGTACAAAGATTTTTGACCTGAGCAATTCCTCATTGGAATCACCACAAACAAATGATCAAAAGACATGGGTGTGGGAGCTAGAATATTAGAAACTTAACCTTTAGACACGTTTTTCAAACCCTTTGATCTTTGCCAGTCTGAAAATGAAAAAAAAAAATCTCATTTTAATTTCACTCTTACTATGAGTGAAATTGATCATTTGCATTTCCTTTATTGTGACCCATTTATTTTAATTAGTTAATTTGGAGAGACATTTTCCTCTTGGGTGGTTTCTTTTTCTTTTGATTTGTAGTGATCCTTTTTATAAATTAAAGAATTAGCTTTTTGTGATACTTGTTGCAAAAGTCAGCCTGTCTCAGGTGCTCCTGTTTTTATTTTTGAATCTTGCTTGTGGTGTTTTTGTGCAGTTCAGGATTTTTGTTTTAATATTATGGAATTAATCACTTTTTATAGTGTCAGGGTTTGGTTCATACTTAGTATGGACAAGTTCATACTTAATGTTCTTACCCTAACATTATTTTTAAAAGTACTTTTTACTAGTACTTCTGTGATTTTATTTGCATTTTAATCTTTAATCCATCAGGTTCGTAAATGAAATGTTAAACTAGATGATGGGTTTGTTGAAGGAATGGTCTGGAAATGCAACTGCAGGGCCTCAGTGCCTACCAGATAGAGCATGTTTCTTGAAGAGCTTCAACAAAGGATATAGTAGCAGGGACTAGGCTTTCCTCAGACTTTTCAAGTTCTACTTCTTTGAGAGGATTTGATTGGCTGTTACCTGATAACTAAGTTCCCTGAGTTATGGTTCTCAGAATTTTTGGCTGAATCTGTTCAGCAGCTTCTTGAGGATTTGTTAAAATACAGCCTGCTAAACCTCCAGAGTTTGGGTCTCTGGGTGTGGTGTATAGTTGAAGAATTTTCATTTCTGACAAGTTATCTGGTAATAATGATAGTCCTCAGACAATACTTTGAGAACTACTGGCCTAGGGTTTCTGGGATTAAGCTCTGGAATCAGAAGGTTTAAGTTCAAATCCCTGTTCTGGTATTTATTAGCTCTGTGACTTGGGGCGGGTTTTTTGCTTTTCGGTTTTTGTTTTTTGTCTCCCGTTGCACCTCTTCAAGCCACATTTTCCTTTCCCTGAACTAGGGTATATATTTCTTAAAGCTGTTGTGAGGAATAAAAGAAATACAGTATTCAAAATAGCACACACTCGGGCACCTGGCTGACTCAGTCGGTAGAACATGTGACTCTTGATCTCAGGGTATCAGGGTTGGTACTTTTAAATCCCATACTGGGTGTGGAGCCCTCTTACCACCACCACCACCACCACCACCAACAACAACAACTACCACCAAATAGTATGTACTTGAAACATGGTAAATGCCTGTAATAAATAATAAGTTGCTGCTTCTTTTAACAAGCTCTATTTGCCAGTTGTGTCAGTGCTCTTTAAAAAGATTATATGAATAGCATGTAATTTAAAAATTTCTAGTAGTGGTATTAAGAAAGTAAGCAAAATAAAATTAGAAAGGCAGAATTAACTCTAACCATTTTAACCCAAATATATGAAATATTATTTTAATTTATAATAAAGTTATTAATAAGGTGTTTTACATTCTTAATAATGTTTTTGAAATTGGCATGTATTTTATACATACAGCACATCTTAATTCAGGTTAATCACATTTCAAGTGACTGATAACCATCTGTGACCAATGACAGCCATTTTCGACAGTGCCAGTCTAATCAGTCCTCTTCACCTGACGTTTTGGCCACTTCCATTGTGCCTTGCTTTAGGTACTGATTCTGGCCTAATTACTTACAGACATTTAAGTGAAACTTTTTCCCTTATGTAGAATGAATGACCATGGGCATGGCAGGCATCCTTGAGGTGCGTGTAGGCTTTCCTGCCTCTTAAGAGATCATTCAGGGACAAGGAGTTGATATTCCTGGGAGTCAGTTTCCACCAAGGATATTGTGACACATTAGAACTCCATGTCATCTGAAAGGTCTCTTGTCAGTTCTAAAGGCTTGAGTATTTCTCACTGGAAGAGTAGCTCTGGAAACCTCAGAGGTTGTAAAGAATAGCTGTGATTCTTAAAACCTATATTCTTGGTTTCTAGAACTTAGCCTCTTAACTCATGGGCAAGGCATTTCCCTTCTGTCTGTGAGTTTTTTCCTCCTAAGGAGGATCCCTTTAGGACTTAATGATTAGTTTTTGATAGAGTAAATCTACTTGTTAAAAGCACCACTATATCAATTTTGGGGGTGTGGGGCAAGGGTATATATACTATATACATTTCTGATTATTGCAGTGTCACAATCTTAATTAGGGGAAATTGTTTTTAACATGCCCCTGTTTTGTTGGGTGGTAGCATATTTCAAAGGCATATGGTGTACTTTCTTTGCCTTCTGTAAGTATTCGTTTAACAAGTATTTGCTTACCCACTATGTGTGTGGCACAGCTTTTTTTATTCTTTATAGATCTTCTTTTGAAGTTTCTTATTGTTCAAAGACTGTTCAGTCTTTTTACTTTACATATTGGAAGTAACGTAATGAAATCCTACTAGGAAAAATGATTTCTGTTTATTAAACTTTTTATATTGGTTCAGTGTTCTATTCACACTTAGCGCATTTGAAGATAAACGAATGAAATGTTAAGATTTTCTTGCCCATGGTGATAAATCATGTTTGATAAAGCCTTTAAATTTATAAATGGGCGATACAATTTGCATTTTTTGAAAATATTTTACTACTCCTGCTGACTGGCTTTCCTTAAATTGATTGGGGCTTTTCTTTAAAGGTATGTAATAAGGTTTGGGAACTGTGTTGTTTCCTAGACAAGACTTTTAAATTCATTCACCCTTGAAGAGCTCTCTTCTGAATGTTTTTTTGAGACAGCTTTTACTGTGCTTGGAAAAAAAAGAATTTTATATCATCTGTGCTGCCTATCATGCATCAACATTTAATTCACCATCTTTTGCTGCTGAGAGAAAAGTAATGATGAATTTGAGTGTTGTTTAGAGATACATGCAGAGTACAGTACTGCAAGAAGATGAAAACATTGATGCCCTCCTTACACCCATTCTTCCCTATTCCCAACTTTATAGTTTAAAAATGTTCCAAACCTACAGAAATGTTAAAAGACTAGAACAGTATATCCTTCAGTTAGACTGACCAATTAATATTTTTTAACATTGGCTTTCCCTCTCTCCTTCTCCCGCTGTGTCTTTGCTGCCTTGCTCTGTGCAAGCTTCAGACATCCTGCCGCTTCACCCCTAGATCCTTCAGCATGCACTTAAGAATAAGATTATTCTTTTTTTGTTTATTTATTTATTTTGAGAGAGAGGATCTCCTGTGAGCAGGGAAGGAGTAGAGGAGGGAGAGAGAGAGAATCCCAAGCAGTCTCCATGCTGTCAGCCCAGAACCCAATGTGAAGTTCAAACCCAGGAACCGTAGGATGTGAGATCATGACCTGAGCCAAAATCAAGAGTCAGACAGACGCTCAACCGACTAAGCTACCCAGGTGCTCCAAGAACAAAAATACTCTTAAATTAACCACAATACCATTATCGTTCCTAAGAAAAATTCCAACAATGATAATTCTATAACATTCAGTATGCAGGCCTTATTACATTTTCCTAATTGTCCCCAAAATGTTTTTTACAGTGGTTTTAAAAAATATTGTCTTTAATCCAATCCAGTCAAGGTGTAAGCATTTGACTATGTCTTTTTATTTTATTTTAATATACAGTGAATTCTGTACCATTTTTTGTTTGTTTGTTTTAAGAACTAAAGCCTTGGTCAAAGTCTAAGTTTATATAGTGCCCAGCATTCTACATTATTCTGATTGGTTTCCTTATGACTAAATTCAGCCTGAACACTTTTTCTGCAAGAGTGCTTTATAGATGACAAGTGCTCCTTATTGCATCACATCAGATGCTTCCACGAGTTGGGTCGCACTGTTCTTGGTACTAGTAACTAAGTTTGATCACTTGTTTAAGTTGGTCTTGAAGCTGAATTGCTTCATTGTGTATATATATGTTTTTCAGTCCGTAATACTTAAGTGATGTATAGAATTCAAGAAGTGTCTTTAAAAAATTTTTTTTTTAAAGTTTATTTTTGAGAGAGAGATAGAGACAGTGTGAGCAGGGGAGGGTCAGAGAGAGGGAGACACAGAATCCGAAGACAGGCTCCAGGCTCTGAGCTAGCTGTCAGCACAGAGCCTGACGTGAGACTCGAACCTATGAACCATGAGATCATTACCTGAGCCGAAGTCAGACGCTTAACCGACTGAGCCACCCAGGCGCCCCAATAAGTGTTTTTTTTAATCTGGGAAAAAACCCTGGATATTTTTTAGCTCTAAGACACACTGTTTTTGTTTCCTTTGTGTAACTCGAAGCATAATGAAACCATAGAAATATAGCCTTCGCTGATTTCTGTTAATCTTTTATTTTTTATTTTTAGAGAGTGCATGTGAGTGGGAGAGAGACAGACAGAGAGAGAGAGAAAGAGAGAGAGAAGAGAGAGAGAGAATCTTAAGTGTGGAGCCCAACTCAGGTCTCAATCCCATGATCACGACCTGAGCCAAAATCAAGACTCAGATGCTCAACCAACTGAGCCACCCAGGTGCCCCTCTGATAACCTTTTAAAAATGATTTTATTTTTGAGGAGACTGTTTCTTTATCCAAATAAATTGGTAATGTGGGTTGAAGTGTTGGTGCAGATCTGTCAGTTTTCTTTCAAAGCTCAGGAATTTTAACTTAAAAAAATGTTTTCTGAGCTATTTAATAATTCATTTTCAAACCTAACCAAATCAGAATTGTCATGCAGTAATGACTGGCTTGATTTAACCATAGTTTACATTATAGAGCACAGTGTAGTAGTGTTTTGTTTGTTTATTTAGCATGTAATTCTGTACTCTGCTGGGGCTGATTGCAGTATTTTTTTTTTTTTTTTTGCAAGGATACAGAAAACCTTCTTTAAAGAATGAATGTGACTAGTAAAGATAAGTCATTATAGAACTGCCACTTAAACAGGGTATGTCAAAGAACCAGTGAGAGAATTTGAATCCAGCTTTTTGCATTTGTACATACACTCATTAGAATTATGTGTTTGTGGTTCAATGGACACGTTTATGGTGTGTGTGTGTATGTGTGTTGGCTTCTGTTAGAAAAAAATGATAATTATATAACGATTATAATGTTATGATTCCAGAGATGGG
Organism: Crocuta crocuta; assembly: GCF_008692635.1. Lineage (NCBI taxonomy): Eukaryota > Metazoa > Chordata > Mammalia > Carnivora > Hyaenidae > Crocuta > Crocuta crocuta. The sequence goes on along the minus strand of NW_027528611.1, from coordinate 877,984 downwards.
TGAAAGAAGTTAAAGTCAGTGTGAGAAAAATCCTAAAGTGTCATCAGAGGACAGGCAGCTTATTTCCTAATAGTGGACCAAGGAAATGAGAAAACACTTATTCTTCCTTTGGTTTTACTTTTCTTATATTGCTTTCTACTTAGAATCCGGTCGATTAGGTAGACCACCTGGCATCTGTCTCTGAGTGGGAATATTTATGAGCAGGCTAAGGGAGTTCGTAAGTGTCCACTTCTTTGGTAGAGAGACTGCTTATTCCGAGCTCAGACATTACTTTTCCTACAGAAATTGCCTGCCATCACCTCCCTAGCAGTAGAATGACTAATTATGAGCTGGAGTCTTAACATTTTTCACTCTTTTGACACTGTGTGCTTGGCAGGGTGAAGGGTACTTCTTTAGTTCTTCAGGGTGTCTATATTTATCATATACAATGTAGATGCCTTTATAATATTAAATAATATGATTTGTAACTCTTACCTTCCAATTTCCATCAATAAAGCATAGCTGCTTAGTTACAAATCAGGCAGGATTAAACAGTTTGTTATACCTTGTGGCTCACTAGAGTAAGTTGAAACAAAGAAGATTTACCAAGAGTGAGGGCAGAATTTTTGCAGATTCTTTCCTATGCCTTTTTTAGCATTCATCTTTGTTGTCCAGACTTCAGGCAAGTTCCAAGTACACTGGTATGCAGTAGTGGCCAGCCCTGAAGTTTTCTGTCTCAGAGAGGAGGGGGGTTATCCTAATCATAGTGTTCTGGCCTGTAGCTGACTGGTGGTTGTATCTTTGCTGCTGTCAGTGGATAGCAGTTGAAATGTGACAGTAAATGAACGAGTGAAAGGCAAGGGTAGGAACAGAAAGGTAATGTAATACTGGAGACTCCTCATGGATATTAGTTCTAGGGATGCAGTGTGCTGTGTCAAGGACAGAAAGGCAGCTGTTGACACCTGGCAGATCTTATGAACCAGATATTTTTCTCCTTTTTACTCCTAAAACGATATTTAGTAAGTAAATACTCATATGTTTACTTAGAAATTTATTTCTCTCAGCTTTCTTAAGGTGAGAGAAACTTTTATCTTGGGCATCAGTCTCATAGGCAATTGTTAAGGGTAAGCGTTTTTCAACTTCCTGTCTACAGGTGTTAAATTCTCATCCCGAGTCGCCTTCAGCTACCAATGAGTGCTAGATTGCCACATTCTGTTTATTTAATGAAAAAAGTTCTAGAATAAAATAGGAATTCCCTTTTGGAAAATTACATTAGGAATGTTGCAGTGATAACTATTCCTTAGCCAGATAGTTAGATAATTTTAATTCTGCAGTGGTGGAAAAAGTGTTTATAAAGAATTCAACTGGCAAATATTTATTAAATGTTGGTTATATACATTGTATACCATACCTGGTGCTGGGGAAATACAAAGATGAGTAAAGCAGAGCCTCTTTCTTGAATCAAAATTTATTTGTTAAAAAGCCTTGTAATGAGTACAGAAAGTAAAACAAACATTTTGAAATGTCAAAATTTTTTTTAAATAATAGGGCTCTTACAGAAAAAAAAATTAAGAGACGTTCAGAAGTTGTAGTCTCACTAACACCAAATAATCAACACAGATAATGTGCTGCTTTAAGATTATGTTAAGAGTCTTCATAGTATTTCTCTTCAACACTGTTATCTGATCAACACCTATATGAGTAGAATAATAATGATACACTTGTTAAAACTTTTTTTTTAAATCACAAAATGTTAAGAATCAATTTTATAAAGGGACCCTTTGAGATTAGTAACTGTCCCACAGTTACAGAGATAATGGTTGACAAAACCTGGGTTCAAACCAGGCAGTCAGATGTTTTAGTGGTTTTCATTTCTTGGGGTCGGTCAATCCCCTCACTTCCCATGCCTTTTTTTTTTCTTTTTCCTTTTCAGCATGATTTGGAAGAGCCTGCAAAACTCAATATAAGTAGAGAAATACACTGTTTTTTTTCTTCAAACTTCTATTGTAACAGAAAATTTTAAAGGAAAAATATGGCTAATTTCATTACCTAAATCCTTTTCTATTTATTTCCTTTTAGTCTCTCTCTATATACGTCTATTTGCAATGTGTAAATATATTTATGATCTTCTATCTTACTACTTCTTTGTCATGCTGTTGGACATTTCACATAATTCTAATTATTTTCTAATTATTTTGTATTATATATTATGCATTGTCCTGATTTATTCATATTTGCTCATCCATTTTCCTACTTTGGGATTGTTCTGGTTTTCAGGTTTTTATTATTATACATAATGTAGTAATGAACACTTTTCTGCATAGAATAGTTTTCTTCTTTTGAATTAGTTTTATAGGATAAATTCCCAGAAGTGAGTCAGATATATACTCTTGAACCTCATATGTTAGTTTGTGCCTAGTAATACATTTATGATGTTAATTAGGTAGGGAGGAACAGATTTGCAGAACAAAATGTGTTATATTCCTTATAAAGTCATCTTGCATTATCTAGTCATTTTGCATATAAACAATAGAGGTTGAGTTATTTATACTGTTTTCTCATTTCTACTGGGAAAAGTAAGAATTGTAGAGATATAGACAGTATTAAATTAGAAGTGCTAAAGCATTTCAGTTTTATCGTTCTTGGTATAGTCTTTTTGTTTTTACATTTTCAGGAATATAACTGGCATAGGATTCCAAGCTCTGTAAGGAAAATAGGGATGGAGAGAAGAATGGCATTGCTTTGATAGAAGAAGGTTCAGGAATGCCTATTAATGATGACAGTGAACTTATGTCAGACCTTCAAGACAGCTAGGAATTTAGCCAGCTCAGATGCATAGTGGCAAAAGAGAAAAGGCTCAAATAAAAATATACAGGCAGTTCATACTCCTAGAGCGCGCCATGCTAGTAGCTCCTCCTTGAAGTTAGGATAGCTGCTACAGGGAGAGGCAGCTTCTGGGTCAAGCTTGGGTGCTCTGTGAAGCATTTGTTCTGTTTTGTGCTCTAGGTGAAATACTTTACTTCCCTCATTAAGGGCCAAGACCATGGTTTCATCCTTTGAATTTTAGTACAGTGTACATAGTAGGCTCTTAGTAAATGCATACTCAACTGAGATCATTTCATGGACGAGCTTTGTAAAGAGTGACTAGCGGATATAAAGTGAACATTTTATTAGATTACTTGAGGCTGTTTGGACAGATGCATCAAGTTGGTGGGAATAGATTTTGATGGCTTTGGTGGATGGTTAGCAGAATTGGAAGGTTGCTCAGGAAGAAGAGTTGATAACTGCTGTGTTGAAACTTCTTTTGTTGTTGTTGTTTTAATCTTTTTCGTTTAACTTTTGACCCCTATTTCTCTTAAGCCCTACCCTCTGTCTCTGGCAGCCACCAGACTGTTCTCTGTATCTATGAGCATGCTTTTGTTGTTGTTGTTGTTTTGTGTTTAGATTGCACATGTAAGAGACATCATATGGTATTTGTCTTCTCTGTCTGACTTATTTCGCTTAGCAAAATGCCCTCAGGGTCCATCCATGTTGTCACAAATGACAAAATTTCATTCCTTTTTTATGGCTGAATAATATTCTGTTGTGCGTATACACATACACACACACCAGTTTTTTTTCTTTTCTGATTTTTTTGAAATTTAAATCCAAGTTAGTTAATATACAGTTTAATAATTACGATTTCAGGAGTAGAGGTTAGTGATTCATCTCTTACATATAACTCCAGTGCTTATCCAAAGAGTTGTCCTTCTTAATGCCCATCACCCGTTTAGCCCTACGCCCCCACCCAACACCTGGCCAGCAACCTTCGGTTTGTTCTCTGTATTTGAGTCTCTTAGGGTTTGCCTCCCTCTCTGTTTTTATCTTATTTCCCCTTCCCTTCCCCTATGTTCATCTGTCTTGTTTCTTAAATTTCACATATAAATTAAATAATGATATTTGTCTGTCTCTGACTTATTTTGCTTTATTTGTATTTACTTTTTTTGTATGTGTGTATGTGTGTACACACACATACAGACAGACAGACATACACATCCCACTTCTTTATCCATTCGTCAGTTGATGGACGTTTGGGCTAAATACTTTGGCTATTGTCGATAGTGCTGCTGTAAACATTGGGGTGCATGTGCCCCTTCAAATAAGTATTTTTGTATCCTTTGGGTACACACCTAGTAGTGTACTTGCTGGGTTGTAGGGTAGTTCTATTTTTAATTTTTTGAGGAACCTTCACACTGTTTTCCAGAGTGGCTACACCAGTTTGCATTCTCAACAGCAGTACAAAAGGGTTCATTCCCCTTTCTCTGCATCCTCGTCAGCATCTTGTTTCCTGAGTTGTTAATTTTAGCCATTCTGACAGGTGTGAGGTGGTATCGTAGCTTCTTTATCCATTCATCCATTGATGGACACTTAGGTTATTTCCATATCTTGGCTATTACAAATAATGCTGCAGAGAACATGAGGGCATACCTAAACTTTTCAAGTTAATATTTTTGTTTTCTTCAGATTAATACCCAGACATGGAATTGCTGGTTCATATGGTAGTTTACTTTTTTGAAGAGCCTTCATACTGTTTTCCATAGTGGCTGTACCAATTTACATTCCCATCTAGAGTGTACAAAGGTCCCCCTGCCCCGCCCACATACTTGCCAAAACTTGTTATTTTGACTTTTTTGATGATAGCCTTTTTAACAAGTATGAGATGATCTCTCATTGTGGTTTTGATTTATATTTTCCTAGTGTCTAATGATGTTGAGGATGTTTTCATGTTTCTGTCGGCCATCTGTATGCTGCCTTTGAAAAAATGTCTATTCAGATCTTCTGCCTATTTTATAAAATATCAGCTGTGTTTTTGCTATTGAGTTAATATGAGTTTTTTTTATATATTTTGGATATTAGGCCCTGATCAGGTAGATATATGATTTGCAGTTATTTTCTCCAATTTAGTAGGTTGCCTTTTCATTTTTTGGTTTCCTTTGCTGTGCAGAAACTTTTTAATATGATGTCCCACTTGTTTATTTTTACTATTATTGCTTTCACTTTTTTGTTGTTGTTGCTTTCACTTTTGGTGTCAGATTCAAAAATAATAACCAAGACTTGTGTCAAGTAGCTTACTGCCTGTTGTTTTCTTTTAATAGTTTCATGGCTTCACATCTTATGCTCAAGTGTTTAATCCATTTTGAGTTAATTTTTGTGCATGGTGTAAGATAGTGGTCAAGAGTCATTCTTTTGCATATGGCTGCCCAGTTTTCCCAACACCATTTAAAGAGACTGTCCTGTCCCTCTTGTATATTTTTGCTTCTTGTGTAGTAAATCAGTTGAGCATATATGCACAAGTTTATTTTTGTGCTATTTTGTTGTTTTGAGCTATGTGTCTAATTTTTATACCAATACCATACTGTTTTGATTATTATAGCTTTGTAATGTAGTTTGAAATCGGGAAGTGTGATACCTCCAGCTTTGTTCTTTCTCAGAATTGCTTTGGTTATTAAAGGTTTTTGTGGTTTCATGCAAATTTAAGAATTACCTGTTTTATTTCTTTGAAAAATACCGTTAGAATTTAGATGGCTTTGAGTTGTAAGGACATTTTAACAATATTGATGCTTCCAATCCATGTGCAGAATATCTTTTCCATTTATTTGTGTCTTCTTGAACTACTTTCATTGATATCTGGAAGTTATCACCTACAAGGAGGTTAAAATTGGTTAAATTTATCCCTAGGTATTGTATTCTTCCTGATGCATTTGTCAGTGGTCTTGTTTTATTTCTCTTTGTGATGATTTGTTATTATAAAAATGCAACAGACTTTTTGTGCATTGATTTTATATCCTCCAGCTTCACTAAATTTATTTATTTATTTATTTATTAATGAAAGCAGTTTTTGGGCTTTCTGTTTCTAATATCATGTCATCTACAAATACTGACAGTTTTATTTCTTCCTTCCCAATTTGGATGATTTTGTTTCTTTTTCTTGTGTAATTGCTCTGGCCAGGACTTCAGTACTATGTTGGACAACAGTGATGAATATGGACATACTTGTCTTGTCCCTGATCTCAGAGGAAAGGCTTTCAGCTTTTTTTTTTTTAATATTTTATTTATTTTTGAGAGAGAAGGCGTAAGCAGGGGAGTGACACAGACAGAGGGAGACAGAGGATCTGAAGTGGGCTCTGTGCTGACAGCAGAGAGTCCAATGCAGGGCTTGGACCCATGAACCGTGAAATTGTGACCTGAGCCAAAGTTGGATTCTCAACTGACTGAGCCACCCAGGTGCCCCAGGCTTTCAGCTTTTTAGTATTGAGTATAATAGCTGTGGCTTGTCAATTGCCTTTCTTCTTTTGAGGTATGTTTCTTCTATACTCACTTTGTTGAGAATTTTTATCATCAAGAAACGTTTGAAAACTTAAAGCCATACAAAAACCCACACATGAATGCTTATAGCACCTTTATTATAATCTTCAAACGCTGGAAATAACTACGATGTCTTTCAGTACGTGAATGAATAAAGAAACCATGATACATTTATACAATAGACTATTATTATGTGATAATATGAAATTAGCTCTCAAGCCACATGAAAACATGGGTGAATCTTTTTTTTTCTTAAATTTTTAAGAAATGTTTGTTTATTTTTGAGAGAGATAGAACATGAGTGGGGGAGGGGCAGGGAGAGAGGGAGGCACAGAATCCAAAGCAGGCTCCAGGCTCTGAGCTGTCAGCACAGAGCCCAATGTGGGGCTTGAACTGTGAGAGATCATGACCTGAGCCGAAGTCGGACTCTCACCTGACTGAGCCACCCAAGGTGCCCCAAACATGGGTGAATCTTAAATGCCTCTTACTGAGTGAAAGAAGCTGGTCTGAAAAGGCTACCCTGTATATGATTTCATGATTTCTATATGATTTATATGATCTGTAAAATGGAAAACTAAAGTGATGGTACAGAGATCAGTTGTTGCTGCTACCCTGTATATGATTTCATGATTTCTATATGATTTATATGATGTTCTGTAAAATGGAAAACTAAAGTGATGGTACAGAGATCACTTGTTGCTAGGGTTTGGGGAGGAGAGAAGGAGGATTGAATCGTGGCAAGTTTTTGAGCAGTGAAATTCTTCTGTATGATGCTAGAATGTTGGATACGTGACCCTATGCATTTGTCAAAACACACAGAACTTTATAGCCTTATAGAACTTTATAGCTTTATAGAACTTCATTGGTCACAGAGAGTGAACCTTAATATATGCAAATTTAAAAAATCATTTCGGGGATTGGGAAGATCCCAGGGTGGAAGACGGTGTGACAAAACAGACTTTACTGTATTACGAATGTAAGAAACCATCTCATTGAAGGGGGTAGGAGGAAAAGGTGCTGCCCTAAGTAACTTTGGAAATAAGTGGAATCTGTTAAGACTGGAGGCAAAAGACCTACACATACTCCAGTTGATAAAGTTGTTTCCCATGGAGTACAGATGAATAGTTCTGATAACTGCTATACATATATACTGAAATTGAACAGTAAAGTAAATGGGTGGTTGCTGATTGAAGCCAGATTTCTTCTCACTGTTGGACTTTACAGATAAACAAGGTGGTGGGGGGTTTAGGATGATCTGTGCACTAATGGATTGGATTTGGAGACATCAGTAAGAACTCATATGTAGCTTATTATAGATGGTTACATATGGACATGTTTATAGTTATGTGTACAGACAGATTGACATACATACTTATATTTTCTTGCTCAATCAGCTGAAGGAATAATCTTAGAAGTAATTACATCCCAGTAGTGACAAGCATACCTGCCACCCAGATTTTGGTTTTTAATATTCTCCAGGAAGAGAAATCAGGGCTCTTGGAGAAACAGAGTTCAGAACTGGGACAAGAAATATACAAGATGAGTATGGAGCATATTGTAATGCCATAAAGTAAAGGAAGTACTTTAAACACACACTCCCAGTAGCCAAATTCTGGAGGAATTTGGGCAACAAAATAAATAAATTGGTACTGGATTATAATCCGAAGTATAAAACTCCATGAGTCCATACTGCTATACTTAGTGATTGATTAGATACATAAAGGTAGCAGAAGAGACAAATTTACTGTGCATGAGAATTCATAATTATATATGGTAGATAGTAGTACCCCCTCAAGGAGGGTGAGCCTAAGTCTCCATCCTTTAAGTGTGGCCTGTGAGTAGTGATTTCCTTCCAAACAATACAGTATGGAAAGAAGGGAGGGAGTAAATTTAAAATGGAGAAAGTTACAGATTCTGCCTCAGCCAGGTGATCAAGATTAACAGCAGCAGTGATAGTCACCCTTGATATGATGTAATGAGAATGACACTTTACCTCTATGGTCTTTGGCCCCCAAGCAGTCTAACTATGAGAAAAACATGATACAAACCCAAATTGGTGGACATTCTACAGAATACCTGATACGTACTCTTCCTAATTGTCAGGGTCATCAAAAACAAGTGAGAAACTGTCATTGTTAAGAGGACCCTAAGGAGACATGACAACTAACTGTAATGTGATTAAATGTAATATGGTATCCTGGATGGAATTCTAGAACAGAAAAAAAAATGAGTAAAAGTTAAGGAAATACATGAATGAGGTATGGACTTAATACTATATCAATACTGGTTTGTTAATTGTAACAGATATACCAAACTAGCATAAGATGTTAATGACAAGGGAAATTGGGTTCTAGGTGTATAGGAATTTTCTATACCATCTTAACAACTTTTCTTAAATCTGGAAATGTTCTGAAAATCTTACAAAAATATTTCCCAGTGGCACACAACTAGAATTGCATATACTTATTCCCAAGTGGAATTTTAAAAATTTTCTTATAAATAAAAATGAATTCAGGGGCACTTGGGTAGCTCAGTCGGTTGAGCGTCTGACTTCACGCAGGTCATGATCCCATGGTTTATGAGTTTGAGCCCTGGATCTGGCTCTCTGCTGTCAGTGCGAAGCCTTCTTCAGATCGTCTCTTTCTCTCTCTCTCTCTTCCCCCCGCCCCCGCCATTCAAGTGCTCTCTCCCTCTCTCAAAAATAAACGTTAAAAAAAAAAAAAAGAATTTGGATAACAAACCAACCAAAAAGTTCCTGTGATGATCCTAGGGGTTCTGGTATGAGAATTATCTTCTCATATTTATCACTTGCAAGACCCAAGCAGCTTCTTTTAATTAATTATAAGCTTTTAATGTAATTCTGAAATTGAGAAGTGGAAACTGGTTTTCACATGCCATCCGTACATGTTTATGCAAGATTGAAAAGTCCATAGACCCTGAAGGGTCTTGTGCTAACCTACTACCTTGTTTGATAATTGTTTATTTTTGTATATTACTGGAAATGTTCTTAAGTGAAAAATTGTAGATACTGAATCTTCCTCTAATGCACTGAATAAAGCTCAGTTTGTTCTAATTATACTTAAGCATGGGCTTGAGCCCATGAACTGAGAGATCATGACCTGAGCCAAAACCAAGACTCAGACACTTAACCGACTGAGCCACTCAGGAGCCTCTGAATGAAAACACTCTGAATTTAATTTTTCTTAGTGACTCTACTATTGAATGGCAACTAAATTTCTGTTCCTCTCAACTTTTCTTTTAATTTTGTTGTATTAGACCATAGGCTTACTATTCAGTTTTCCAGGATTTGGTTTTATAGTAGTTCCTTGGAGGAAGTTTTGAGTACTATGTTTTTAAAAATTTGGTAACATTATGTTGGGTGTAGAATATGGGGAGAGGCTATGGCAGTGGCTTCAAATTAATATCCTATAACTTGAATACTACACAGTTTGGGATTTTGTGGTTATATAAAACTTTTATGTATTATGAGATTGATTTCTGATAGCAGATATTTGGTAGAATCTCAGCAAAGGAGAAATCTGATTTCCAGCACATTAGCTGTTAGCATTATATTGCCTGCCTTGCAGATGTGATCGATGTTCTTCCCCTGTGGGATTCCTTTCCCTTTCCCTTTCCTTCTTTCTTTCAGTTTATGGGGGCATCTGTTGGGGTTGCCTTAGGATGGCAGTATCCAATGTTCTTTCTCTGTGGGATTTCTTCATTCATTCATTCATTCATTCATTCATTCATTCATTTTTTGGGGTTGCTTTAGGACAGCAGTATCCTGATAAAAACAACATGCTATTAGAGATGCAAAAATCTTTGTCTGTTTTTGACAGTAGGAGCTGTAGATTCAGATGGAAGTGAACAACTTTTTTATTTGTGATTTTGAGCCCTTATTTTCCAAATTTTGAATATTTGAATGTGTACATAAAATTCATAACCTTCAAACTTCACTTTTTTAGCTCGACACATGATGTTACTGTAGAATAGGAATGATATAGAAAAATAAGATTCAGGGATTATTCTCAGTCTTTGCTTTTAACCATTTAAAATTAAAACCTTGGTCCCTTACATTAAACGTGTAGTATACAACAGTTTAACACTATATGATAAAAGTATGCCAGATTGGAAAACATAGTGACAGTTCTTTTGGATGGCTCAGTCAGTAATCACCCAGGGCGGGGCGCCTGGGTGGCTTAGTCGGTTAGGCGTCCGACTTTGGCTCAGGTCATGATCTCACGGTTTGTGGGTTCAAGCCCCGCGTCGGGCTCTGTGCTGACAGATCAGAGCCTGGAGCCTGCTTCAGATTCTGAATTTCCCCTCTGACCCTCCCCTGTTCATGCTGTCTGTCTGTCTGTCTCTCTCTCTCTCTCTCTTGCTCTCAGAAATAAATAAAACATTTAAAAATTTTTTTAAAAAATCACCCAGGGCTTACCTAAAGTCTATATAAGGTACAGGTCTCAAACTAGGAAATAATAATAGTAATTATTATTATTATTTTAAATGTTTATTCATGACAGAGAGACAGATCATGAGCAGGGGAGGGACAGAGAGAGAGAGGAGAGAGAGAGAAAATCTGAAGCAGGCCCCGAGCTTCAGCACAGAGCCCAACACGGGGCTTGAACTCATGAACTGTGAGATCATGATCTGAGCTGAAGTTGGAGGCTTAACTGACTGAGCCACCCAGGTGCCCCAATAATTATTTTTTTTTTAAATAAATGCTTGTTCATTTTTAAAAAGAGCATGAGCAGGGGAGGGAAAGAGAGAGAGGGAGTGAGAGAGCTCCCAAGCAGGCTCCCGCTGCCAGCACAGAGCCTGACGTGGGGTTTGAACTCATGAACCATGAGATAATGATCTGAGCCAAAATCAAGAGTCAGACACTCAACTGCCTAAACCACCCGGTGCCCCTCAAACTAGGAAATTACTATGATCCCTTCTAACTCTGAAAGTTGGCAGTTTTCTTGGCATCACAAATTAGTGGTAATATATGGATAGTAAATGTTCAACTTCTCACAAGAAGAGATGGACAGTCTTCACCAAGATAATCAGCTTTTGAAAGAACAGTGGCTTTGAAGTTTTCATATGAACAAGATTGAAAATGAGAGTCTGCTCAGCAGATTGGCAGAGAATCTGTGATAAATTTCTTTAGTGCCACTTCAAACCCCAGGAGCTCCACATAGAATAGTTTTATATGGGGTTCTGTTATGGACCTATCCTATTCTATATGTCTGTCTACTCTCACTGGACAGATCTGTCTAAGCATTTTTTGAAAAGGAGTACTGAAATCTCAAAGATGGGGTTTAATATCTTTATCAAAAGATGGCAGACATTGACAGATGGTTTCTAAGGATAATTCCTTGCAATCAAACCTTAATTTCTTTATAGTGCCACTATATAAAATAAGTATAGGTATGTATTATTACATTGCTAATAAGAGATAACAGTTGACTGCCAAAAATAGACTTTTCATAGCACCCAACTTTTCTAGATCACAGTCCTGTAGCATAGTAGAATGAGTTCTTAAACAAGATTGATGAGTGCCTGGGTGGCTCAGGTCCAACTTTGGCTCAGGTGATGATCTCATGGTTTGTGAGTTCGAGCCCTTATTAGGACTAACTGCTGTCAGCGGCAGAGCCCACTTAAGATCTTCTGTGGAACCCTCCCCCCGCACCCCACTCAAAAACAAGTAAACATTTAAAAAAAAGATTGGCAAGTCTCCATCCTTCTCTCATTTTGGGGCTCTTGGTCAAGTCATTTAACTGCTCTGAAAGACTGTTACTTGTAGAATGATAATACTATCTTATTCTGTGTGTCATAGAATTCTTGTAAAAATAAAATATGTATATTAAAGCATTTTTAAAATAGTATTTAAAGAATTCATGGTCATGATTTTCTTTACAAGCCTCTATTATGATTGGGAAGGGGAAGAATCCAATAGTTTAAAATTATTTATGAAATCAGTTTCTACATTCTTTTTATTTTAAAATTAACAAAACTGAGATCTGTCTCACATAGCTAGTAAGTTGCCAATTCCCAAAACTATAACTTACGTCTACTGAATAATTCAGTTTCTCTTTTTCTAAACACTGTATTCTTTTTTTCCCCCTTTACACTGAAAATTCGTCTTGCACTTCTCATGCTCTTTCTCTTAAAAAAAGTTGGAATGGAAGGGGTAAAAACTGGTTTTGCATTTTTATATCCCTTTTAGACAAAAACATGTAAGATTGATTTCTGGAGGGATAATTATGACTACGTCACTGAAGTCAAAGGCATAGTCTAGATTTTAATAGGGAAGTACCAGTATGTTTAAATCTGATGATCTTTGGTACCCTGCTCTCTGACAGTGGACGTCCCTTAAGGCCTGGACCATTTTAGGATTCTGTATAGAATCTAGGTAAGAACTGTGATATTTTTACTTGATTCTGAGTAAGTCATGATCATGTACATTTTCAGCATATGTGGTGGAATTATTTATTGTAAGAAGCAGAAAACACTAGACAGAAGCTACCTTTCTCAAAACACCATTGAAATCAGAGTAATTTTGCTTCCATTGCCAGTTATGACAAACAACTTTCCATTTATAGAATGTCATACAAGAGTCGGAACACATTAAATCAAATAATCACTTTTCTTATAATGATGGATTTTTAAAAAATCTTTTTAATTATTATACAGTTATTACATTCTACATAGTTAATAATGTGTGACTTGCCAAGAGGAATATTACATCTGAAAAATCTTAATTTGATCAGGTTTCTAGAATATTTAAAAAAATAAGATTCAGAATATTACTGTGGTTTTACGGTTCTTTGCTGTTATGAGGTAAAGTGGACTATGTGAGTGTTATCAATCTATATATGAATCCAAATGTACAGTTCAGGGGGACATGAATTCATATATGGACATTTGGCACATATATTAAGGCCATAATTCTGGTCCTTTGAAATCGTTGTAAAAAATTATTAATTAAGTAATCACAGATCATTGAACCAGAAGAGTCTTCTCAGTCGTGTGCTAAGTGAACTCAGATGAAGGCAGAGCCAGCTAGCTTCAGCAACTCTCCCTGCATGGTGGAGCTCTGAGGCACACATTGAAGATGTGTAAAATAGGTTACTTTCACTTCAGTTTCCTGTAGTGTCAGCCTCAGTATGCACCAGATTCCCAGTATGACACACAGTGTACAATTGATAGATCTGTACAGTCTTTTGTGGGGGAAAGGGTGGGGTTAGGGAGAAAGTGAATTCACAGAAGACGTAAGTGTAGTTGACCAGCTGTTGTGTGTCTTTACATTTGATGTAAAAGAATGTGGGATGATGAGAAATTTCACACTAATTTTATTTCACACTAAATACTGTAGTTGTTTCTTTTTTATACAGAACCTGGAAATTTGCCTAATTAAGAGGCCTTCCTTTCTAAATACAAATTTAGCTTTCCTCAGGAAAGTGCTGCTTTGAGAGTGTTTTGTCCTCATTTTGTGTTGTTAATGCAAAATAATCGCTTATATCTAGCTAAAACATAGCTTCTTTGCTTTATGAATAGCAGAGAATACGAAACTTACATGTTTCTCTTCAGGAGAAAATAAAACTTTTACATAATACTGACGTGCTCAGCCTATAGAGGATGAGATTTATGTATGTATGTATGTATGTATTTTAACTGATGGTTTTGTTAGCTCTGGATTGTTCAGAGAGGATGGGGGAGCAAAGGGTGTAGATTCCTTGAAACCATAGTTATCACAGTTCCAAAGACCTTAGGTATGGCCTCACCTAGAGTGTCTGAATATCTTATCACCACTCTGTTCCTCATCCCTCACCCCCCTCTCCCCCAATCCAGACTTGAGTAAGAGAGTCTGCACAGCTCCATTGGTAAATCCACAATCTGGGGATTGGTGGGGAGGATTAAAAAATGCCACAAGTTTAAAACAAAAAAAAAGCCACAAGTGGTACTGATTGTTCTTGTGTGCTAGTGCACACGCACGTCCACCCCACCCATGTCTGTTGAGAGTCCAGCACCCGTGGGTCCCAGAGGACAGAGGGGTATGGAGAAGTTATTTGAATTTGGCGGTTTTCAGACTTTGGATTGCATCAAGTTGTTAAAATAAAAAGAAGGAAGAGTGACCAACACAAGATTGCTAACTTTTATTTAATCAGTTGGATATTTAAAATCACCACAAGAATTATAAATAAGTAAATTATAAGGAATATTAAATGTGGGGCGCCTGGCTCAGTCGGTTGGGCGTCCAACTTCGGCTCAAGTCATGATCTCACGGTTTGTGGGTTCGAGCCCCGCATTGGGCTCTGTGCTGACAGCTAGCTCAGAGCCTGGAGCCTGCTTTGGATTCTGTGTCTCCCTCTCTCTCTGACCCTCCCCTGCTCACGCTGTCTCTCTCAGAAATAAATAAAACATTAAAAAAAAAAAGAATATTAAATGTAGCAGTGTAGAATATATTTAGCCTTATGAAAAATTTCATCACCTGGTCTGTGGCCTAGGATTTATAAATTACTGATTAAATGATCATAATTAACTTGAACAATAATGGAACAATTTAAAATGAAAAACTATAATGTTAGCCTGTTGCAGCTCAAAGTTAATTCTTGCTTGATGGTAAGCACTGCTGCACAGTAGTATTTTTGTTTGTTTATTTTGAGAGAGGGAGAGAGGGGAAGAGAAGGAGAGAGGTGGGGGGCAGGGGGAGAGAATACCAAGCACGACAGCTTGGAACCTGTTTTGGACTTGATCTCATGACAGCAAGATCACAGCCTGAGCCAGTGTCAAGCGTCAGGTGCTTAACTGATTGAACCACCCAGTTGCCCCATGCAAAATAGTATTTTTAATTAAATTCAGGTTCATCAACTACAGAAGCTTGTAAAAAATTTGAACACAACTAAGACAGCAGTTCAGATCAGAGTCAGTAGGTACAGAGACAGGTGGTATACATTGCCGTAATGAATTAACTCACAAATACACTTTTCATGAGATTGTGGAACAGATTCCTTGAGATCTTGAACAATGATTTAGGGCTTTGCTACTCAAAGTATAATCCAGGAACTAGTTACATTTGCATTACTTGGGAGCTACTGAAAATGCAGAATTCAGGCCCCACCCCTGATTTGCTGACTCAGAATCTGCATTTTATTTATTTATTTTTTTAATATATTTTTAAAAATTTATTTCTAGGAGAGAGAGAGACAGCGTGAGCAGGGGAGGGTCAGAGAGAGAGGGAGACACAGACTCTGAAATAGGCTCCAGGCTCTGAGCTGGCAGTCAGCACAGAGCCCGACGCGGGGCTCGAACCCACGAACCGTGAGATCATGACCTAAGCGAAAATCTGACGCTTAACCTACTAAGCCACCCAGGCACCCTGAGAATCTGCTTTTCAAAAAGATTCCCCAGGTGATTCACATACATAGCAGAATTAGATCCTGATTTAAAGGGCCTTTCTGAAAGTAGGAGTTTTAGTTAGGGAATTTTCACATGGCCTTTGCCTTATCCAGTTAACAAGTATTCCAAAATGAGGATTGTTGAAGGACATAGGTTGTTTAAACTAGCAACTAAGACCAGCCTAAAATTGTGGTATACAGAGGCCTTGAGACTTACTTTAATGGTAATACAACTTACAACTGCTTATTAGTTAGATACAAATTGGTATGTTTAAAGGAATTGGAAGCTGGTTTGGGTGTGTGTGTGTGTGTGTGTATTTATGGAAATTTCTTACTGTGGTCCATATAGGCACTGCCCTTCTTTAAAAATCTTTTTTTAAGTTTATTCATTTTTGAGAGAGAGCGAGAGAATGAATGAATGTGAGTGGGGCAGAGAGAGGGAGAAACAGAATCTGAGGCAGGCTTCAGGCTTCTGGATTGTCAACATAGAGCCCGACACAGGGCTTGAACCCCTGAACTGCAAGGTCATGACCAGAGCNGAACCGCGAGATCATGACCTAAGCGAAAGTCGGATGCTTAACCGACTAAGCCACCCAGGCGCCCCTCCTGGCAGCTGTTTTTAAAGTTTATCTTTTACGATTTTTATGTTTAGGAAAACCTAGGGAAAATTGCAAATAGAGGAACAGTTTTTAAGCAGTAAGAAATTTATATCACAATTTTTGGACTAAATAGTAATAAGCAATGGAATTTTGAAATAAAAATGAAAACAAAGTTGGAAACAGCCTTAGAAGTTTCCTATTCCACTCACTCCCTCTCCAGCCCAGCTAGTTTCAAGGCTCTGTTTACAGTGAACATTTTGAACATGAGGATTCCTCTTGATCTGTACATGTATAGCCATGGGGAGATTCTTTCCCCATCTCCCCACCCCCCCATTCTCCCTGTATTCTACTCCCATCCCAGATAGTTTGTTACCTTAAATTTAAGCTTCTTGAGGACAGTACTAAACTTTTTGAGGACTTTGTTACTAACACAAAGACTGTTGCTCACTTTTAAAGGCTGGTTGAAGAGCATAGGTTTAGACCTGCTGAGTGTGATATGATTTGTAAGAATTACAGTCGAATTTCTAGTAATAGATATTTAAATATATAAGCATTCCTTTTATGCTTTATGTGGGGTTCAGAGTTTTTAATACCCTACAGTTAATTAAGAATTCCTTTGGAGATGCTTATCTGCAAGCATCTTGTTCAAAGACTGGCTGTCTTACTCCTGCACTAGAATTTGTTCCCTTACTGTCTTGTCTGTAAGTAGTAAGTACCTGAATTGCCTTCTGTGGAGAAACCGAATGATTGAAGGACCTGAGCAGAGGGAGTCTTCATTTCTTGTTCTTTTTGAATTTGAAGCCCTATGAATAGATTATTAATAAATAAATATGTAAAATTTAAAGAAAAAAATATCTGCACTTCTTCACTAAGATTGTTTCATTTCTGATGCTAGCCACTTTTGTGTGGAAGGGGAGAAAATACAAGGTTTGGGTGGCATCTTGTCAAGGAATAAATGCTTTTGGCCTGACTTCCTAACTACTCCCTACTCCCTACTCCCTTACTCCCTACACTAACACCCTACACTTGGGGTGGTAGATTTCTTCTTTTTCCCCGCAGTGGCAAGTAACTTCCAAAACACTGCTGGATACCAGGTTATGAAAGAGCCAGTGTTTATCTCCCACTCCGCAGCCTTCAGTGTAAATATCTATAAAATGGTTATATTGGGAGAGACAAGGCCATCTTCCAAATCTCTCTTGTACATCTGTCTGCAAGAGGCTGCCAAAACTGTATTCAGAACTCTTATAGAGCCCTGCCATAACCTATAATTTGTAGCCACCATCCAGATTTTATTTTGGAAAAGTGTCGATTTAGTTACTTTTGGAGGGATTTTCCCCAAGGAATTCCTGAGCCAAATTAGATCTCCTCCTTCCAATTGTATTCACACACCAACAGAGAGACCTCTCTTTGCTTTGATCTGGACACACTTTAAGGGATCAGATGTTATGACTGGTAGTTATCACTGCCTTTTAAGTTACAGAGTGTGTAGTCAATCACCAGAATAACAATAAGTTATAGTTACATAATTGTCTGTGAAAATTTAAAGTTTAAGTCTTAAAATCTTTCAGTCTTCCTGATGAAATGAGAATTTTAGTGGGGGTGGGAGGGTTGTGGAGAAAAACTCTTAATAACTTTGTTCTGTTTCTATCAGGTAACTGACCAGAAGGATACAGGCTGTTTTGGAGTCCAAAGCCTCAGTACAGGACTTTAAGTGGATTTTGAAAGTTCATATATAATAGCATCATTTAGATTAGATTAATTCAGGTTCAGTGGTGTGCCTTTTACTTTCATCTGCAGCTGTTAGTCTTTTCATGCCTTTGTTAGAGCTTCAGTGGGAATGGAGTAATGACAGATTGTGAGAAGCTCTTACTTTTCTGTTTTAGTTTGTTAATTTAGCTGAACTTTTCTCTAAATACTTTGTATGCAGCATATGAAAGATGGTTGGTGAATGCTTAATTGCAAGGTCATATTTGAAGATAGATGTGTTCCCATAGGGCTATGCCTTACATATCTAAGAATTTGTGATTGTCACAGAACCCTGAAAAGAATATGAGCTTATAATATATTGCTACATTCTGGTAAAATCTCCAGCCTGGTAGTGAAGCCTTCCTTTACCAATTGAATTGTGAGTGACAGCACTAGTATATTGGGTATGCCTATGATCATATTTGGCTATTTTATATTTCTTTTGGGTGTGTTAAAAACATTTTCTATATGTTTAAGGGATTTTATACATATGTGCATGATTATACGATTTTAAGAGAATGAACACCCTTTGTAAACTTCTAAAATAGGTGATGTGTGCTGGTATATCAGCTCTAGATTAGAAACCTTTTTTAGTCTTTACTCCATTTTTATCTGATAACCTTGGGCAAACCACTTTTTCTGTGCATTAATTTCCTCTTCTGTAAAAATAGGAAAGTAGACAATGTGTTATTTAAGGTTGCTTAATATCCTGTGATTATTCACCTAATTTTATATAGTTCAGGGCAGTTTTATAGATGAAGAAGTAAATTGGCTGAGATGATTCAGTATGTAATTGAAGAAAAAAGTAGATAGTCATGAAGTTGGAAAGAGGAGAAGAAAAAAACAACATTAACATTAGTAGTAGTTTGTAGAAAAGTAATAGATTCGTATTAAGAACAACATATGTTCAGGACCAGCCCTGGAGTGCCTTTAAGCATCCTTTCAGCATCCTTCCTGAAGTTCACTTTCCCATGTGGCTTCCTCTGGCACCTGGCTTTCCCCCGTCATTAACTCATGCCTGCATGCTGCATTAAAATTTTTCTGGTTCCAGTGTTGAGTTCTAAACTAACATGATAAACTATGTTGATTTTTGAAAAAACAGCTTTATTGAGATATAATTCACATTCCATAAAATTTACCCATTTAAAGTTTACAATTCAGTAGTTTTTAGTATATTCACAGAGTCGTGCAGCTATTACCACAATCTAATTTTGGAATAATTTCATTTTCCTGAAAAATTTTATATCCATAGACTATATTGATTTGATCATACTTAATGTGAGTTCTTAACCACATATTTTGTACTATAGTTGTGGACCTCTCAAACACCATTTTGTAACTCAAAGAGTGACTCAGTGATGGAAGCTTAGAAACTGATGAAGACGTGGGAAACAGGTTGTTTTGGTCAGCACCATGCTGTGCTGCTTTGCCTACTAATAAGTGCAGGCCCTAGAGATGGAATGAATGGTTTACCTTATTCACGTTTTGTTGAGGGTTAGAACGCAGAATTTTGGGGAAAGTTGGGCTTGTTTCTTGAGGGTTCTGTGGCTGGCCTGTAACAATGATCATGTAGGAATGGTGATAAGGAGTGCTGCTGTCTTAATGTGGGAAGCAGCAGGGCACACACATTAAGACAGCAGCAGTGACTGGACGCTTCTCCATGTTGTGAATAGTAAAATACCATCTGTACACATCCATCTTTACATGTGGGGACCTTTTCTTTAAAGATCTGAAGGAGAGGTCCCTGGGTGGCTCAGTCAGTTAAGTGTCTGACTTCAGCTCAGGTCATGATCTCACAGTTGGTGAGTTTGAGCCCTATATCAGGCTCTGTGCTGACAGCTCAGAGCCTGGAGCCTGCTTTAGATTATGTGTCTCCCTCTCTCTCTGCCCCTCCCCTGCTTTCGTTCTGTTTGTCTCCATTTCTCTCCCAAAATAAATGAACATTACACACACACACACACACACACAAGATCTGAAGGAGAAGAATACTTCCCTTAAATGAATGTCTTCATTTTGACCATCTCCTTTCATTCTTCTGAACTCATTAAATCATGTCCTATTATTAAGTGTTAGAATCAGTTTATTTTGTAGGTTTTTAGTGAAATTTTAAATCAGGCTTTTTGAGATATAAATTTTAAAGTAAAATTCATTAATTTTAAGAGTATAATGTGATGAATTTTGACATATGTATATAGTTGTGTAACCATCACCACGGTCTTGATATATGGAGCATTTCTGTCACCCCAAACTTTGCTCATACTTTCATTGTAGTCATCATCTTCCATCATCCCTGACAACCACGGACCTGCTTTCTATAACTATCATTTTTGTCTTTTCTAAAAAATTAACATCAGTGGGAGCATATATAATATTTAGTCTTTTGTGTCTGGCTTCTTTCACTTAACACAGTGCCTTTTGGACTCATTTGTGTTGTTACATATTTCAATAGTTTATTCCTTGTCATTGCTTTCCATTTATTGAGTTGATAGGTTGCTTCCAGTTTTGGACTGTTTTGAGTTAAACTGCAGTGAACATTTGAACGTAGGTCTTTGTGTCGACATAGGCTTTTATTTTATTTGCATAAATACATGAGAGTGGCATTTCTGGATTGCATGTATGATAAAGTATAGCAAGTGTATGCTTACATATATAAAGAACTCCTAAGTTAATTTTCAAGGTGGCTGTACCATTTTGCATTCCCACCGGGACTACATTGGAGTTCTAGTTGCTCCATGTCGTTGTCAACACTTGATACTGTCAACCTTTTCTGATTTTAGCCATTTCAGTGGGTTGGTGGTTATATCTCATTGTGGTTTTAAGTTGCATTTATGTGTACTTTGTTGGTATTTGTGTTAATAGCTCCAAATAGGAAGAAGTTTTGTGGGTTACTTTCTTTTTTTTTCCAGATTGTTACTATTTTGCTTACTTTATGTTCTCAGAACATAATTTGATTCTCCACAATCAGTGAATGTGTTTATAATAATTGACTTTTTGGTTGCCTAGAAATTGGTTATATTTAAAATGTGATCAAATACTGTAAATGATTGTATCAACAAGATAATTCTTTGTGATGGTACTTTATCAATTAGGATTCTGGGGAAATAAAACCTCATGTAAATCTTCAAAACATTTTTCCTCAGTTAATGAAAGAGTACATAGCTATATTTCATAAGTCATTTTTTGGGGTAAAACTGTAATATGAAAAATTTAAATATAAACGATAACACTCAAGTATTGACATTTGATAGTTGGAATATATATAGTATGTATAAAACTACTGTGTATAGATATAGTACTTTGAGGCCAATTCTGTAGAAGTGTTCATAATTGAGAATTTTAGCCTCCTGTGCTTTGGTACATCAGTGGTAGGGGTTGGGGTAAGTAGGAAATGGAATGCTGCTGTACAGTAAACCCTGTTGGAGAAATTGTGTCTTGTTCCCAAGAAGTAGACAGACACATTTGGTAAAATATCTGAGCAGCCAAACTTGGTATCCTAACTGTTAACACTTAAATGCCCTGAAAGAGTCTCTCTTTTATCTTTGAAACTAATTTTTAATCTTTATTGTAATGAAGTGCCAGGGTCCAGAAATCTTAATGTGAATGTCAATTAAGGAATCTTAACTTGATGCCTCTGAGGAAGTATGGGAAGTTGATGGATACATCAGACTTGACCACCCTCTAGTGGTTGCTGTGGCCAAATTGCAACTTTAACTGCTCCTCTTTCAGTATGAATCAGGAAAGATGGGGCTGAGGGGGCTGTTTCTATAGAATTCTTTTCTCTTATTACAGAGTAAAATATCTGGACTGACAAACAGCTTTGGGTAAGGAGTTACTTAAAATATAAAAATTGGTTGTCTGGGTAGTATGATTGTGGATGACTTTATTTTTATAATTATACTTTTCTGTATTTTCTGAATGTATTCCCTTAATTTTTTGTTTAAACGAATAAACAAAAAAGGGAGACTCAGAGGCAAGAAAACTTCTGTTACTTATCACCTCTGTGTACTGGATGCTGTTAAATATGGCATCCCTAATGATTAAAATATAGATTTTGGTTTCCTTGATTCCTGTATACAAGCTTGTGTTTCACTCAACCCTGTTTGGGATTTTCATGGAACACTGATCATTCTCTAACATTTTTGAGGAGCAGAGTTCTTATTGATGCTGGTCAAAATGTTCTTTCACTCTAGTTCAGTCTTGCTTAGTGAGGTCCCCTCATACTTTAGTGACTGTCTCATATGGAACTTTGTTTCTGTACCACTTGCCGTTACTGTGAGCCTTCAAAGTAAATATATTCTGTGTTCCTGTTAGTCTTAAAATATTTTAAATTTGGCACTTGTTACTTATGCTGTAGTTATTACTTGTGTTGCCTACTTCCTGACTTTGCCTTTATATATCCTGCAGCCCCAGAACAGCGCAGAGAAAGCACACAATAAGTATTCTCATGGAAAACTATATGTTGAGTACATCTGCCTGCTTCAGTTTGCACTTTGATTGTATTTACTTGTTTATTGTCATCAGTTGCTTTGAACTATAACATATTTTCCTAGAACCAGTATTTCAAATGGTATGTAGGTACCTAGTCCCTAAAAATGATTTCAGAATTTTGGGGCATGGTTTAAAACTCTAAGAAGTTTTAAAAATCCCATTGCCTAGGTCATATCTGATACCAACTAAACCAAAGCATTTGGGATGGGAGCCAGCCTTCTGTATTTTTTTGTAAAGACTCCCACATGATACTAATCTAAAACAGTTTATGTACCACTGACCTGTTTTACCTATAATAATACATAGATGCTAGGGTTAAAACTCTTGCCCTTTAAAACTTTGATTTTTAATGGGACAATAATATCATTCCCAAGCCAGATGCAAAGGTTTTTGATGGCCTAAGACCAATAAATAACTAACAGGCTTAATATCCGTATATTTGCTATTAAAGGTGGTATTCAGTTTATTCTCAAGTGGCTCCAGGAATATTCAGAGAAAAGAATGATAAAGCAAATTGGACAAAATGTGAGCAATTGGTTAATGAATCTTGTAAAGGGTGTATGGGCGTTCCTTGTATTAGTCTTGTAACTTTTCTGTAAAAGTTTATAAAATTTTATAAAAATCAAGCTCTGTTAATTCAGATCACTAACTGGTAAAATATTTAGAGAGATTTTTGTTTTTCTTTTTAATTTTTTAAAATGTTTTGTTTCCGAGAGAGAGAGAGAAGACAGTGACAGTGTGAGCAGAGAAGGGTCAGAGAGAGAGGGAGACACAGAATCCAAAGACAGGCTCCAGGCTCTGAGCTACCTGTCAGCACAGAGCCCAACGCGGGGCTCGAATCCACGAACCGTGAGATCATGACCTGAGCTGAAGCTGGCCACCTAACCAACTGAGCCACCCAGGCGCCCCTGTTTTTCATTTTTAAATACACTGGGTTGGACAGAGTGCATCTGGCTTTAGTCATCTCTTTTCATTCATGTTGTCATTTGTCTGAAATTCTCTTTTCCCTGGGGCCCTATCTTTTAAAGGGAGAAGGCATTTCTTTTATTTTCTAGGATATGGAGAAGATGGAATCTAGTTAAGCAACAACCCACTTCTCTTTGTCTCCTTTCTTTCTGCTTCATAGGCATAAAACACTATTTCCTCTAAGGTCCCTACAAGGGGATGCAGGTACAGTTCTGCAAGTTCAGAAAATAATTACCAAGGTTTTCTAAATCCAAAGAAATTTGTTGGTTACTTGTGTGTGTCTTTGATTCATTCATTCAGCCATCTCTTGATCGATCGATTCATTCATACATGAAATTATATGATTGTTTCATAATAAGGTTTGACTGTGTTTTAAATGTCATTTTTAGTTGGAAGAGACCTTTGTTAACCTGCTTTTTACCAGGAAATGACTAGAGTGATAGATGAAAACTTACATTTTATTTAAGGCTTCAAGTAAAGAAGAGTATATATTTTACTTTTTGTCTCTTTATTTAGAATTTAACATTGAATATTTACTTGTGGGAAAACTTTTATATCCATTTTATATTCTATGTCCTCAATACTTAATTATTTACTGTGCTTGTTGGCCTTTTTTAAAAAAATTGTGGCTAGTAATTATGCAAACAGACTCAGTCTCATTATTAATCAGGGAAATACAAATGAAAATGAGTTAATTTCACACCCATGATATTGGCAAAAATGTAAATGTCTGGCAGTACCAAGTGTTGGTGAGTATGTGTGGGTTTTGCTATTGGTAGGAATATGAACTGAATATCACTTTCATGAGCAATTTGGCAGTATTGAATAAAGGTACAGTTCCTCTTGGCCTGGCTTTTTTGCTTCTAAGTCTGTACCCTGGAAATGCTGTAGGCTATGCAAAGGAGACAGGAATAATTGTATTAGTGGAAAAATAGGAAACAAGAACTGCCCAACATAAGGTGAATAGATTGCGGTTTGTTCATACACCAGAACATTGCACAGCTCTCTGTGTGGAAGACCTCAAAAACATGACTGAGTAGAAAAACATGTTTCTGAATGATATTTATGTATGGCACAATTACATAAAGTTTGAAAGCATGCAAAAATCATGCTTTTTATGGATGCTTGCAGAAATAGTATAAAAACATGACTTGGAATGCAAATCTTCAACCAAATTTAGGATAGTGGTTACCTCTGAGAAAAGAAGGCAGTGAGATTGGGAAAAGAGTGCATAGAGACTTTCCACCTGACCTGCAGTGTTTCATTTCTCTTCTAAGTCTCTGAAGCAAATACAGTGAAATGTTAAGATCAGACAAAACTAGATGCCTCATGGTGTTATTTTCTGTAACTTTCTATAAGTCTGTTAGATCCATTCAGGGCTGTAGGTACCATGAATTCAGTCATCATTAGTAATGTGGAACAGCAGACCTCCTCTTGTATGTAATCCTGAGGTTAAAGGCAGTGGTCCAGAATTTAGGTTTTGGAGTCAAGTGTATCTGGGTTAGAATCTCAGTTTACCCACTTAGCTGTCTGATTTGGGCTTCAGTATGGTCGTCTGTGAAGTGTAACAATCAGATTAACCTCCTAGGGATGGGTTGTGAGATTTAAAAAAAGAAGAGTATGGGACAGGTTGTAATCACTCAGTATTTGATAGTTACAACTAGCCTTTAGTCACCCACATTAAATAAATCTAGTTTCAAGGAGCCATCCTGCAGTAGAGTCATGGTGATATGGGGGTGGGGGGGTAGGGTGGCGGGGAATGTGTTTATTTAAATAAATAGTATTGCTTGTTTTCTGTATGACTTTAATTAAAAGTTTCTAGGGGCACCTGAGTGGGTCAGTTGGTTAAGCATCTGACTTTCATCTCAGGTTGGGATCTCACAGTTCATGGGGTTTGAGCCCTGTGTGGGCTCTGCTGACAGCTCAGAGCTTGGAGCCTGCTTTGAATTCTGTGTCTCCCTCTCTCTCTGCCCCTCCCCCGCTCATGCTGTCTCTTGTCTCTCAAAAAATGAATAAACATTTAAAAAAATTAAAAAAGTTTCTAGAATACAAAATTCATGCCAAGACCTAGAAACCACATTAGAGTTATATATCTGTACTGTTTCACCTCCAAACTTAATTATGAATGATCATTGAGGTTAACTTTGTTACTGTGCTTTCCTCTTGGGTAACCTTGCTTTTTTAAAAGGAAAAAGTTCTTAAAAAATAGGTCTGTTACTTGTAATTTTTCAAGAGCTGAAATTTCCGTCCTTAATTTGTTTAGTGAAAGTTATGAATAAAAAAAAACAGGCATGATTATATTAAAAACAGATACAGGTTTAATAGATGAAAATTTATTTAATGGATTGAAAAAATCCTTTTTGTGAAGATACTGTTGGTGATTAAAAAAACCTTTTAATATAAGATTGCTGTTAATTAACATTTTCAAACAGTCTTTTGAGAACTAGCTTTAGGGATCTTTAGAAACACTATATTCATAAGCCTAACTCAGACATCTAGCCAGGGGGCCATTCTTTACTGTGTATAGAAGAGAGAATAGGGTGAAGCAGGATTTTTGTTTTGTTTTAAACTGTCTTGGAATTCCTTAACCTAGCATTGCTTACCTTCTGTTCAGATTCATAAAATTGAGAAGTGGGGGGTGGGAGGTACATTATCTGAGATTTCATTCTTAAAAGACCCCCCAGTCCCAGGATTTTAGGCATTTTAGAGTTGTGGGTATATGGCAGGTGCCCAAAGCAAAGTGGAATTGGGGAATGGCTTTTTGAGTCCAGCCATGTGGTAAAATTGGATCAGCTTCCTCACCCAGTTTTTCTAAAAGATTGGTCACTTCTAGAAACACTTGCCCAGAAGGTAACTTACAGTTCACAAAGAGGCAGGAAACTTTGCAGTTAGCACCTAAAAAGAACTGCTGTGTGGAGATTGGGACAGGGACTGCTTGGCATTCAGCTAGAAACCCTGCCTTTGCATTCCACAATCACTTCAACTGGTATTTGAAGCTAGTTATTAGTGTACCCAGTGAGCCGTGCATTCCTGAGGTAGCTCAGTGTTTTTGAAATAAAGTCTGAAAGCTTGATCTGCTTAGTTCCACTAAACCACTATTCATATTTTTTTGGAAGGCACTTTAGCAGAGCCTGTCTTTTCATTTTGTGAATACTAAACTGCAAGTAAATGATGCTCACAAAGCGTATATACAGTTTAGAATTTCTATATTTGATACTTGAAAAATTGAGCGGGGGGAGAAGACATGGTGTTTGTCACATTGAAGAAGAATACCCCTATATTCACAAAAAGTAACAATGTATTTCTAGATGTGTTTCTGTCTTCTAAGGAATTTCCTTCATTGTTTACTTTTCTAGCCAAAGATATGGTGGCCCTGGCTTTTTTTTTTTTCCATCTTTGTTGTTTCTTTATAGACATAGGTGTTAACTGAATATATTTTCTCAAATGACCAAAAGTAACATTCATGTCAACATTCTTGTATTCCTCATTTTGAGTTTTGTTGTCCCCCTTCCCCGAGGTCTCTATCTCTTTATTCTCAAAAGTGTGCTTTTCCTAGTTTCCTGGAAAACTAATTCTAATTATTTGTCCTCATCCTCCCCATCTTTCATAGAATTTTAAGGTCTGTCCCTTTTATGGTTCTTGGTGTAGACTATCATAGATGAAGAGCCAGTTATCTTAATAGAATACAAATTTACCATGTTTATATGTGACTTTCAAAATAAGATGGGTTAGGTTAGGTAATGTCACTTATAATTTATCTTCTAAATAATTAAAGCATAGTCTGTAAGGCAGTTCTTAGCCTTGTCTTGTCATCTGTAATCTTTATTATAAAAAGCATCCACGTGGTCCTTTAATATCTCTTCAGGAGTAAATGAAGAAAACATCTTAGTTGTTTGCATTTTGAAATATAATACAAAGAGCTTCTTGCTAGGGCACCTGGGTGGTTCAGTCGTTTAGGCATATGACTCTTGGTTTCAGCTCAGGTCACAATCTCATGGTTTCATGGGTTTGAGCCTCACATAGGGCTCTGTGCTTACAGCACAGAAGCTGCTTGGAATTCCCTCTCTCCCTCTCTCTCTGTCCCTCCTCCACTTGCGCCATCTTTGCCTCTCTCAAAATAAATAAATAAATAAGCAAAAAAAAAAAAAAAAAAAAAAAAAAAAAAAAAAAAACCCACACACCCTTTTTTAACGTTATATCTTCCTAAGTGAAATAATACAGAGGAAGACAAATAGTACATGGTACCACTTATTATATGTGGAATCTAAAATAGCCAGACTCCAAGAAACACAGTAGGATAGTGATGACTAGAGGCTGGGGTATGGGAGAAACGGGGAGATGCTGGTCAAAGGGTACAAACTTCCAGTTATAAGATTAACAAGTTCTGGAGATCTAATCTAAAGCATGGTGATTAAATCTAACAATACTGTATTATGTACTTAAATGTTGCTAAGAGAGTACATCTTAAGAATTCTTAAAAAAAAAAATGATAATTATGTGACAAGAGGAAGGTGTTAGTTAATGCTATGGTGGTAGTCATTTTGCAGTATATAAGTGTATCAAACCAGTAAGTTGAATACCTTAAACTTACATAGTGTTACATGTCATTTATATTTCAGTAAAGCTGGAAATAAAATATTGCATATTGTAGCATACCATAAATGGTTATAATTAAGCTGTCTCAAATAATATGCTTTTCTTTTTTCACTGTCTTTTCAAAGCATATGTTTTTATTTTTTAAATGTAAACACTAAATATTGTTTGAGTAGGAAGTATAGACATGTTCCACAAAATTTTCAAAAGGTACAAGAAGGTACATCACTAAAAGAAAATCTGCTCTAGATCTCCATTTGTAGTTTGCCTCCTCTTTGTATGTACGCATTTGGGTTTTCACATTTACACATTCTGCTCAGCCTTGTTCTTTCTATTCATTATATTCTAGGGGTCATTTTATATTAGTACAGAGTTGAAGTTGACTCCGTTTTTTTACAGTAGCATAGTTTTACAGTATACTATAATTTATTTAGCTAGTTTCTTGTTGGTGGATATTTAACCGCAGTTCTCACCCTCACTTTTACTAATACAGTGTTGGATATTTCCTTAGAGCAAGATGTCACAGTTTATAATCTGACACATGCCAGGTTTCTTCCTTTCTCTAACCTGAATGTCACAGTGCTGGGGAAAAAATTAAAAAGGAGGAATCAGTTGACGATGATAACATTTCAGGTTATGTCATAAAATACTATGCTTTCGTAACACTTGGATATTAACAAACATCTTTGACACACTCTGTCTATTGCATCATGTATAATTGGTAGCCTTTGCTTTAAGAGAACAACTTCAGGTTTGTATGTTAAAGCAAGAAAGCTACAGAGTAGCATGTGAAAAAAAAATTTCATGCTTCTTTCTTAAGAGGAGTTTAGAAAACACATCCTCTTATTTTACCCCTTTCCACATTACACAGTCTGGTATTGTCCAGATTGCTATGGGTCTTCTCACCAAATGAGTTTTGTATCTCTAAGTTAATTTTCTGCCAGAATCACTTCAGGCTGATGACTGTGGTGTTTGTGTATCCATTAAGCACACTGCCAGGATACGTCCACTACTTTCCACCTCTCCCATTAAACAGCTGTCAGCAGGTTTACAGAGCTACTCCCTTGTTCTGCATTAATTGTAGGGAGCCACAGGATGCAATATAGAAGGGTCCACAGAGGAGATACATAGAGCTATCTTAGGTATCACAGAAGGAAAACATAAATTCTGTTATCAGTTTGGTTCAATTTATTAATGTTTTATACTTACATGAATAAAAAAAGATAAGCAAGTGAGTTTCAGTTTTTAAATTCTGTTTCTTGGCTAACCTTTCCTTTACTTCATTCAGCAACCTCCACCAGTAAAATTCAACAGTTCTGAACAAGCACATAGTGGAAGAGTCTTGGAAGAGTCTCTCATTAAAGTTGTATATAGCACCCTGCTGAGCTTTACAATTGGTTTTGAAATGAAAATCTGGTAGATTAGAGCAAACATTATCCTAGCTGCATGATAAGTAATATGGAGAAGATTAATGATTTGTCTGTGAAAGTCAGTGAGCATTAAGTCTGCTACTGGGCCCCTTTTTAAAAGATGGAGGTGAGCGAGATGGAAGGGAAGAAGGAGGGACCATGCTTTTCATGGCTTATATATGCTTATTTTTACATGAATTAGTGGTTTCCTAGCCTTTTCTCCCTTGATAAAACCAAAGAAGCTTTAAATTTAAGTGTAGCCCCAAGGGCTAGAATTTTTCATCAACTGCAGAAAGTAGGGTAGATCCTGGAAAGAGGAGGGGTTAGAAAAAAACCCTTTCCTTATAGAAATTTAAAAGTTCTCACTTCTGTCTTCCTCTTGGTGATGTAATTTTCACCTTCCCTTTTCCCTGGATGAGTTGTGGTATTATGATCTCTCCTTTTGGGGTGGATGTCTGAAGGTGAATGGGTGAAAAGTTAGTGGTGATAGTGATGGAACACCTTCTCTCTTTACCCACTGCATGCACCATTAAAAGTAAAATTGAGTTATAGCTTTAGATTCCTTGACTCAGATGGGAAGCTCAAGACAGCACCCTGTTTCTTCATTCAGCTGCAAATGCCTCTATTTTCTGAGACCTTCAGTGTAAGACAGAGTGGCACCAGGATCATTTTGAAGCAATATGTACTCTAGCAGAGAAAGACTGGCTTAGATGAGTATTCAAGAAACTATCAGTACTTAAACACAGATTATAAATCATAGCAAACTTACAATGGTGTCAAGCACCATTTAGTCTTAATGATTTGGAAATCAAGTATCTGGTATCAGGATCAAAGTTAGGTTTTCTTTTTTGTTGTTGTTTTTGAATGTGGTATCCTGTAAACCCTTGCTATTCAAAGTATGATCTCCAGACTAGCAGCTTTCTCATCACCTGGAAGCTTATTAGAAATGCAGAATCTCAGGGTCTGCCCAGGACCTACCAAATACTGAATCAGATTCTAACAGGCTCCTGATGTTATTTGCATGTATGTTTGAGAAGCTCTGCTATAAATCACAGCCTGCTTTTCTAAAATGAGCATATACTATGGTTTCCCCTTTGTTTAAAGTAGGCAAGAAGGTTTAAAAAGAGAAAGAAAGAAATGCCTTTTGTTTTATCAGCAGTAAGCCTAATCATGATTTTAGTGTCATTGCAGTGCCACATTGTTTGGTGCTGTTTCTTCATCTTCCTGGAGATGCTATTTATAAAGGGAGTTATTTCTACCTAATCCCTGTAACAGAAATAAGTCAGTTCTTTGTTTTCCAGTTCTTTTAATAATAACAGCAACCATTTATTAAAAGTCTGCTGTGGGGCCACCTGGGTGTCTCAGTGGGTTAAGTGACCTACTCTTGATCTCAGCTCAGGCCTTGATCTCAGGGTCGTGAGTTCAAGCTTCCCTTTGGTTTCAGTGCTAGGCTTGAAGCCTACTTTAAAAAAAAAAAAAAAGTTTGCTGTGTTCCAGGCACTATACTCAGTTTATAAAGTTCTTTGATTTGATCCTTACAACACAGCAGCCTCGCTTCCTTTTTTTTTTTTTTTTATTTTTTTATTTTTTATATATTTTTTTAATTTATTTCTAGGAGAGAGAGAGAGAGAGACAGCATGAGCAGAGGAGGGTCAGAGAGAGAGGGAGTCACAGACTGAAACAGGCTCCAGGCTCTGAGCTGGCAGTCAGCACAGAGCCCGACGCGGGGCTCGAACCCACGAACCGCGAGATCATGACCTGAGCGAAAGTCGGACGCTTAACCGACTAAGCCACCCAGGCGCCCCGTAGGCCCAGAGAATTCTAATGTGTCTTCATCAGGTTACACATTTCTTAAGTATTAAGGCTGAGTGTCAGACCTTAATTTGTTAGAGCCCTAAGCCCGTTAGCCAATGTGCTTTCCTGTCCCTCTGCCATTTGGTCAGAAATTATCTAAGAGCAGGTAGGTGAATTGTATAATTTTTACTGACTCAGAATATTTGATTTGAGGATTATCATTCTTTTTATCTTAAAGGGCACAACATGAGTTGGTTGGAACAAACAGCCTTAGACTAGAACTCAGGAGATCAGGATTCTAGCACAGTTCTGCCACCAGCTCAAGTGACTCTTTGTTTTCCTTGTTTTTTTACTTATAAACTTGAGGAGCAGGTATATGTGGAAGGGATTAGCTTTAAAAGACAAATGATCTGCATATCCTTTGCAAATAAGTAAAACCACATTTGCTACTTGAATGTATCATCCTTGGGTTTTTCAGTTTGTAATTTGCTAGGGGGAAAAGTGTTTGGTAATACCTTTCTAACAAATCTATAAGGCTAGAAGGGGCTTTTCAGAGGTGAGCTAGCCAAACACTCAGAATTGAGGAAGATTTAATCTTTCTGATAGTTTGTATTCAAAAAACCTCTCCAGAGAAGGAGCTATGCATGTGTGTGTAAAATGTTGCTTTAAGGTAGACAGTCCCCTTTTTGTTTAACATTAGTTTGATTGAAGTATTATTGCTAACAATTAAGACATTTTAATAGTAACAGTATGGAAGTTTTTAATATTTTAAAGTAAGAATTGAAAGTTAATTCTTGTAAAGAAGAATCCAGAATGTACTGTTTCTGAGCTGCCTAGAATCTGACTTTTTGGCATAGGCAAGGAGGAAGCATTTCATTTTGGCAAGAGGAAAATATCCAAATGCAAGAGCAGTTTCATACACCCACAAGAAAAATGTCATTGGTTGTCTGGAAAAATCAGAAATGATCAAGGAAAGAATAGCTTTAAAAAAAAAAAAAAAGGATGTCAAGTAATTTAAGTGGTATTTCTACTTGCTTATTCACTTTGGTCTCTAATACTTTCAGTGTTTAAAGTACTTCATTATCAGGAAATAATCAGATTAATGATATCGACCAATTGTAGAAATCACTTTGTATTCAGTATTCTTTTTATTTAGCCCAGCAATTCTCCTACTAGGTATATACACCCCAGAGAATTAAAAACAGGCATTCAAACAAGTACATGTACATTTAAAGTGGCACTATTCACAGTAACCAAAAGGTGGAAGCTGCCCACATCTCTTATCATTAGGTGAATGCAGAAACTGTGGTATATCCATACAGTGTAATATTTTTCAGCCATAGAAAGGAGTCAAGTTCAGATGCATGTTACAGTGTGGATGAACCCCAAAAACATTTATGCCAAGTGAAAGAAATCTGACATTACAGGTTACATATTTTTATGATTCCATTTATATGTGAAACACAGAATAAGCAATCCATAATGACAAGACTCAGAGTGGTGGTTACCAGGGGCAGCAGGGAGGGGAATTTGGGAACAGTGGCTTAATAGAACACAGTTTCCTTTTGGCATGATAAAAATGGTTTGTAACAGAGTAGAGGTGGTGGTTGTACAACATAAATGTACTAAATGCTACTGAATTATTCACTTTATAATGGTTGATTTTATGGGGCGCTGGGTGGCTCAGTTGGTTAAGCATCTTGACTTTGGCTCAGGTCATGATCTTGCAGTTTGTGAATTCGAGCCCCACATCAGGCTCTGTGGTGACAGCTTAGAGCCTGGAACCTGCTTCGGATTCTCTGTCTTCCTCTCTCTCTGCCTCTGCCCGCTCATGCTCTGTCTCTCTCAAAAATAAATAAACATTTTTAAAAAATGGTTGATATTAGGTGCTCTTGGGTGACTCAGTTAAACGTCCGGCTCGTGATTTTGACTCAAGTCATGATCTCATAGTAGTGAGATTGAGTGCTGTGCTGGGCTCTGTGCTGGGCATGGAGCCTGCTTAAGATTCTCTCCCCGCCCCCCCCCCGCCCCTCCCCTGCCCAAGTGCACCCTCACACGCACACTCACTCTCTCTCCAAAAAAATGGTTAATTTTATATAGGAATTCACCTCAGTAAAGAAATGACGTACTATTCATGATTTCTTCTTTGGTTCCACGTATCTGGTGTTTGTTCACATGTGACAGAATCCAGAGATGCCCTTCTCAGATTTCAAAGTTGAGTTTAGTGCATTTTAATATTAGAACCACTTGTTACATTCTTTTGCTTTAGAAATAAGTTTCACTTTCTAAGTCAGGTTGTTAATTAAGTTGCTATGAACATGACATTTTAAAAACAAACAATTTTTCCCCATAAGAATTCACAAGTCCCATACCTTTAGGAGTAGACATCACTGAAGAGACACAGAGGTCTTCCTTTGGTTATGTCAGTACATTTTTTTCATTACTTAGGATGTTTTCACTTCATAATTAGAAGTGATAGATTATTTTCATCCTCTTTTTAGTGGGCAAAATATCCAGGTCAGAGAAGAAAAAGGGCAGGGGTGCCCTGGTGGCCCATTCGGTTACATGTCTGACTCTTGATTTTAGCCTAGGTCATGGAATTGAGCCTCACATCATGCTGCATGTGATATTAAAAAATTTTTTTGAAACTTTAATATTGCAGTCAGATTACTAAAAGTATACATGGAAATATCATTGTATCATTCTTAAGAACACATCATTCTTTTTGTCTGTTTTGTTCTTACAAAATATTATGTTGAATTCGTGAAATTCATGACTATAAAACATTAGCCTTTAAAGAGAAGAGGAGTCTGACAAACAACTTGCTTAATCATCTTTTAGCCAATCACACCCCTACAGAGAATATTTATTCA
Organism: Crocuta crocuta; assembly: GCF_008692635.1. Classification (NCBI taxonomy): domain Eukaryota; kingdom Metazoa; phylum Chordata; class Mammalia; order Carnivora; family Hyaenidae; genus Crocuta; species Crocuta crocuta. The sequence goes on along the minus strand of NW_027528611.1, from coordinate 843,809 downwards.
GCTGTAAAAAGGGATGCAGTCCTGATTCATGCTACAGTGTTAATGAACTTTGAAAACATTATGCTACATGAAAGAAGTTAGTTACAGTATATCATATATTGTATGATTCAGTTTTTCTGAAATGTCTGGAATAGGCAAATTTATAGAAATAGAAAGTAGATTGGTGATTACATAGGCAGTTGGAGGGAAGTTGTGGGTGTTGGTCACTGCTAGCGGTATAGGGTTTCTTTTTGAGGTGATGAAAATGTTCTGAAATTGGTTGTCATAGTTACACAACCCTATGAATATATTTTGAACCATTGAATTGTATACATTAATGTATAGTATGTGGATTTTACCTCAAAGGTATTACAAAAAGAAACATTATACTATTTAAATTACAAATTATTGACAAACCCTTTTCTAGATCTACTTCAAAATCCAGCCCTTCAAGGAACTATCTTCATATATACAGTTTATACTGGATCGCTTTATACTTTGTACATTTTTTTCATGTAACTTTTCTTTTTGAATCCTACTTCTCCAGTCCCAAACCTTAGAACAGCTTCTTTTGCACATGGTTTTAGCACTGTGATCAGGACTTGGTTTATACACAGAAGGCATTAGGGAATGCTTCTTAACAATATAAGGACTCAGAGTATACTCAGCCATAAAGTTCTGCACTACATTTTGAATTGTGTAAGCATTTATTATTTGTATTACGATCTCTTTAGATGAGCTTAAAATGCTTTTAAAATCTGACAGTGGACATCTTCCCTCGGCTATGTGTGGTGTTAGGCTTTTTGTAAATACCGAAAATTGTAGGATTTTAATAAAATCACCTGATTTTGTGTGTGTGTGTGTGTGTGTGTGTGTGTGTGTGTGTGTGTGTAGTATGAAGTGAAACATCACTTTCAATGTATATATGCTCTACTTGAGGAAATTTAGTTTGTTTCTGCCTGCACATTAGCTAATTTTCTTTGAGATAAAATTCCAGGTCCACGTTTTTGTATTGATTAATGTTTAAAATAAAGAATGGATTTACTAACTTTCTACTTTTGGAACTAAGTAAATCCCTATCCCATTTCATAAATATTTCCCTTAGTCCCCAGTCCAGGAAGAGTGACCTTGAAGAGACTGCAGGGGGGCTTTAGTGATGGAAAATGAACAGTGAGCACAAGCAAAATGGTGTTAGGTGGATACAAACATTCGTTAATTCTCAAACCAAGGGATAGTTAGGAGAGTAGATTGTAGTGATTTTCTTCTGTGTCCTTTTACCTTCTGTTTGAAAGTATTTCTGCTAAATACAAATTCAGCAAGCCTTTTAAACGCCTCATTGTTTACAAGTAGTTACTAATTCAGAAACCCCGTGTTGAATTTTCTTGGAATCCTTAAGGTTTGTTTCAAAAGAACCAAGGAGTTTTGAATAGCATATGGAGATACCTTTTTTCAAGGTTAACTTTTCCTTTTGTAAGTATATTTTAGGCAGCAGCTTGCCCTTCTAAAGGCACCTCTTTTTTTTTTAATAGAGCATTTTTAATAGAATATATTGTTTAGCTGCCTTAGAATTAAGTCTATAAAATATTAATGAATGTACTAAGGCTTGAAAAACCCAGCGGTGTGTGTGTGTGTGTGTAACTTATCTAGCTTTCAGTAGCTCAGACAGAGTAGCAAGGAATCAAAGCAAAATTTTGAAGAAAAACTTCTTCACGGTTGGCTGCCTTAGTAGATATAAAATATTAATATTTGTACAAAAGGCTGATGTTCTCAGCAGAGGCTTTGAAACCAATCTGGATATTTTAGGAGAGTGGGAAGTGTGGTAGGGTGAGAGGGAGACTGACTCAGCAGAACCTCTCAGGGAGCCCAGCCCTCAACCACTGTCCAAGATAGGACAGCTCATCTCATCCTGAGCTATGCTGGCCAGTGGATCCTTGCTTTTGTTTTCTCTGCAGTTCATGCAGGCCTCCTCTTATAGTAACTGAGAAGATCCTGCTTTTCAGGCTTAAAGGTAGTTAAGGAACATTCCCCAGAGTGTTGTTTGCTCTCCCCAAGTTGTAATATCCTTTAAAAGGGTATGTTTGCTGGTCAGTGTTTGGAAATTATCTGCAGGTCCTTATTTTGTAGAAGTATGTAAAGCCTCCTTTTAGCCAATACGCCAGAAATACCATTAAGTCCAGGAGGAGGCTGAGTCTTTCTTTCCTTTTTTCTGTTCTGTAGTTTGTGCCTTCTGCTAAAATTTAGACTTAAAAGCATACTATTGTGGCATATTTTACAAGATAACAATGAATAGGAAGACATAGGTTTCCAGCCTCCATTATAAATTTTGGGCAGGGTTTGTAGGATCTAACCATTTGTGTGGTATGTTATTAAGTTTTAGGTAAATATTGTATACCAGATTTTCTGTACTGTCTTAGAAAAAAATCCTCTCTTCAACTCTTTTTTTTTTTTTTTTTTTAAATTTAAGAGAGAAAGAGCAGTGGATGCTCATGAAGGAAAGGGGCAGAGGGAGACAGACTGTTACGCAGGTTCCATGCTCAGTATGGAGCCTGATATGGGGCTTGATCACATGACCCTGAGATCAGGACCTGAGCTGAAATCAAGAGTTAGACACTCAACCATCTGAACCACTCAGGTGCTCCTCTACTTTATCTTTAACAAACCAACCAACAAACAAATAGCCATCTCTGGATAGTCTTAATAAACTGCAGTTTGAATGTACAATGGTCTGTATGCCCTGGGTTTATTTTTGTTTGTTTGTATTTATTGTCCAGTCAGGATGTCTTTTTTCCAAGTTAATTTCTTTAGACAACTACAGATCTGCTTGATTAGGTTTAGAAGGTGATGTCCCATTGCAAGTAAAGCTTGTCTGACCTAAGGTTACTATGGTAGTAAAGAATCCACTTACTGACTTCTCCTCAACAGTGTAGCAACAAAATAAAAATAAAGTTAACTTACTGGTTAGTAAATTCCAAGTTGTAGCTTTTTACCTTGTCTCGAAGTCATGCTGTAGGATCTTGGTCTGCCTTCTGGTTTATAATGGATAGATTTCATATACTCCATGCAGAATTCTGTTATACAGCATAACTAGGTAACTTGACTTTTTCTTTTCTCTATGAAGAAAAGATGGAGCAAAATAGACCACTCCAAATCAAGCTTCTGTTTTCTACCTATAGGGAATTGTTTTAATGACCCCTGATTGGATGTGTTTTCAGTGCAGTTGACCTTGACTCTCATCACAGACACATCTGTTTCTCTTAACCATCTTGATGAAGGCTTACTTAACAGCCAGTGGAGGGACTGGGAACTTAGTAGGACCCAAATCTTCTGTCTTGAGCCTGGCTCTACCTATTTGAGTTTTACCTGAATTCCTACCTTGAGAAAATTAGTGTTCGTAGAAGCCATTAAGATTCTGTTAGGCCTTTTTACTCATCTTCTTTAAACAGTACAGTTTTTAAGACCATTTTTTGAAATGTTTCCATCAAAATATATCTACAAATTATTGCAGGTGGGTGACCTGAAAGAGGGTTAGACTTGTGACTTAAGGTTGTCCAGCCTGACAGCCTATAAACTGTACAGATTTTCAGCCTCTGGATCTCAGAAAGGGTAGGAATTCTGATTTTATCTTTTGGTTTTACTTCTGCTTTAACCAGTTTCTTTGTTACTAAATATCAACGAGTAAAACATTTTAAATATGTAACTGTAATAAAATGTCTTCTTTGTGATTTCCTACCTTTTTCCTAGGAGTATTCATTTGGATCTACTACTTCTGAAACAATACATCACTTATGGTTGTAATTAGTTTGTAATCTTTCAGGCAGTGATTAAAGTCAAGGCTCCTATTTAGTATATATAAAGAATATCTACATATAACTTTAAAAAGAACACCACCCTCCACCTTAAAAAATACAACCATGTGGGTAAATAGGCAGACAGTGGGCACTTTACAAAAGGGGATATCCAGCTGGTCAATAAACTTATGGAAACATACTTAAAGTTTTTTAATGTTTATTTTATTTATTTTTGATAGAGAACATGCAAGGGGGGAGGGAGAGGAGGACAGAGGCACCAAAGCAGGCTCTACGCTGACAGCAGAGAGCCTGATGCAGGGTTGGACTGTGACCTGAGCCAAAGTTGGCAGCTTAACCAAGTAAGCCACCCAGACACCCTTCTACCCCATTTTTCTAAAAAAGGTAGAGGAAAATACAAGGAACTGTTTTTCTTTCTTTCTTTCTTTCTTTTTTTTTTTTTTTAAATATTTTTTATTTATTTCTAGGAGAGAGAGAGAGAGACAGCATGAGCAGGGGAGGGTCAGAGAGAGAGGGAGTCACAGACTGAACCAGGCTCCAGGCTCTGAGCTGGCAGTCAGCACAGAGCCCGACACGGGGCCCGAACCCACGAACCGCGAGACCATGACCTAAGCGAAAGTTGGACGCTCAACCGACTAAGCCACCCAGGTGCCCCATGTTTTTCTAACCTTCTGTGGAAAAAACTGTTTTAAATTCAATACCAAAAAAAGAAACTAATAAGAAAAAGACTGGAGAATTTGACATCATAAATATTCGTGAATGCTTAAAGAGAAGCTCACACCACAAAAATATTTGAAGAATAAATGTCAAATTAGAAAGAAATATTAGCAACATATATGGCAAAGGTTTACTCTTGTTAATCTATAATCAGCTTTCTCTAATTAACAGTTCAACAGAAAACCTGGGTATGAATATAAATATGAAACTTTAAAAAAAACATACAGTTTGCACAATAAGTATAAGAAAATTCAATATCACCAGGAAAAAAAATTAGGTAACATTAATTACTGTTGAATTGGTAGGTTTGATTTTGTAATGATGTAGTGTTTACAAGAATTTGTACTTAAAAATCATCCTTGAGAGAATATAACACTCCAAGAAGTTATAGTTATCAAAATCATTTAAAAATATAGCTGTTTACTAGTAATTCCTTTTAAACAATATATTGTGGAAAAAATAATCAGATTTTTATAAAGATTTTGGTATAAGGACATTCATTATAGCTTTATTTATAAAAATGAGGGTAAAAGGCCAAAATATAAATTCTGTGGGCATAAAATTATGGATTGGCCATTTTTCAGCACTTTTTATTGCTCTGTCTTCTGGTTTTCAGAGTTTCAGATATGAAAGTCTGCTGTAATGCTTACCTCACTCTTCAGCAGGTCTTTTTCCTCTATCTTCAAGGTTTTATCTTTAGGTTTTCAGCACCCTGAATAGGGTATCTCCAGGGTGGTGGTGGTGGATTATCCTCATATTTTCTGAGCCCCCCCCCCCCCCTTTTTTTTAAACAAATATTGTCAAGTTGGGTTCTGAGCTTCTTGTACTGAGATTTGGTGTCATTCATTTTGGAAAAATTTTCAGCCATCATTTTTTCAAATGTTATTTTTGCCTCATTTTCTCACTCTTCTAGTATTAGAATTACACATAGTTAAGACTGTTGGTTCAACTGCTCTTGGATACTCTGTTCTTTATTTTTCATGTTTTGTTTTCAGTTGTATTCCAATTCGTATAATTTTTATTTAGCTCTATCATGAAAACATTAAATAGACACCACACCAGTGCTTATCATAGTAAAACTGACTCTGTGGCAGCACAGAGATTGGGTGACAACTGCAGTAAAACTGAGGAAAACTATTCAGAGAAAAGGACACATTTCATTAAAAGAAGCAATATGAAGGCCAAAAGAAATAATGAAACCCAGAAGACAGTGGGATGGCATCTTTAGAAAGTCAGTAGGAAAATAATTGTGAAATTAATTCAAACACAGGGAAAATAACCTTCAAAAATAAAAGTGAGAACACATTTTCATGAAAACAAAAACTAAGGGAGTCTGTCACCCACATATCTGCATTAAAAGAAACACTTAAAAAGAAGGGAAAGAAAACCTTCAGTCCAGAAGGGGGAAAATGCCAGATAGAGATAGTGAATAGCAAGGGATGAAATAATGCTGGCTTAATTTAAATGAATATTGACAATGAAAACTAATAGTTAAGTGTGGTCTAGAGTTCAAAGTAGACATTGAACGAAAATGGATGACAATAATATAAAGAAAGAAGGGTAATGAATGGCATAAAAACCAGCTAAGATTATAGTAGCATCTGAGAGGGGCGCCCGGGTGGCTTAGTCGGTTAAGCGTCCGACTTTCGCTCAGGTCATGATCTCGCGGTTCGTGGGTTCGAGCCCCGCGTCGGGCTCTGTGCTGACTGCCAGCTCAGAGCCTGGAGCCTGTTTCAGAGTCTGTGACTCCCTCTCTCTCTGACCCTCCCCTGCTCATGCTGTCTCTCTCTCTCCTAGAAATAAATAAAAAAACAAAAACAAAAAAACATTATAGTAGCATCTGAGATAAAGTTTAAAAAAATGATAATAGTAATTTGAATAAGAACATGATAGGTTAAGAATACAGCCAAAGAAGAAACTTGTTTCTGTTAAGGTTATATAGCCGGGAAAGAACCCACATCTTTCTATATCCATGTTGCTGCTTTTTCCTGACATAATGTTTTTGTTTCTTCTTCAGTCATGGTGCTGCCACCTGTTTGTTTGATTCCTTATTTGTGCCCTCTCTTTTTCCTTAAAATGGCACATAGTTACTCTGTAATCCTATACTTGGATTTTACTACAGGTTTTATTCACTTCCTTATTAGCTACCTTGGTGCTTAACTAGTTTCTCGTTTATCTTCCATAAAGACTGTTCTGCTCTTCACTGGATGTGTGTTTTATGCTTCAAACCTACATTCATACTTAGTGACCCTAGAATGCTTAGCCCTACCTTTTCTTATTTTACCTTTGTGGAGATGACAGACTCCCCATGGCATGTTTAATCGTGTCCTCAGTTCAAGGCCTAGTTGCAAACCTTCTTCGGTTCTGGCATTTTTCCTTGGTGCTTAGAGGACACTCAGTCTTTGGAATCTGATAGACCTGATGACTACTTGTATCCTAGCTCTGCCATTTTCTAGCTCTGTGACTGAGCAAATTTCCTAATCTCCACAAGCCTTAGTTTCTCTGAGTGTAGATGAAAATAACTATAACTACTTCAAAAAAATGTTGATTGATTCAGCTAACAGTTAATTGCCCAGTAATTTCTGCCTTGACATTTTAGTACATTTTAATGTATCTTCTTTTTTACATATGTGTATTTTTATATAACTAGAATTCTGCTTAGTTTTATATAGCGCATTTTTGTTATGACACTCATTTATCCATGTTAATATGATAATGTCAGTGTTACAGGTCGTACTGTACTCAACATATTATCATGATATAATATATCAATACAAAAAGGAAATAATATTTGGAAATGTTCTTAATTGGGATCTAATAATCCAGGCTATATGAACATGCTATACTTTAATCATTTTTTTCATTGAGTGTATGAACTAATCGAAAGTTTTCAACAATAGAAGTTACTTTGTCAAAGTGTTTGGGACAGTTAATGTCATCTGGGCTATGCTCAGTGGTGGTGGAGGTATGATGGAAAGGGCTGTAAGTGACAGAGCAAGTTATAGGGAGACTGGACCTCAAAAGAGAACAAAACTCTAAGCACCCATTTCCTTTAAAATGCACTGAGAAGCTCCTGGAAGGCAGAAGTCTTAGATTGGTTTCAAAAGGTGTTTGATAAATACCTGCATCTCTTTTAAAAGGTAGAATTAAAGGCAAGTGAGAGAAGTTGCTTATATAGTAACTCTGGAGGAGAATGGTGACCAGGAGTCCCTGGGCTTTGTTCTCAAGTGTACCTGCCGAATGAGAGCTGTATTTTATCTTACCTAGAGCCTGGCAAACTTCTTTACTTGTAATCAGCATTTGATTGATTTGAAAAGTGTGTTCTGAATTGATTTATTTATTCACATCTAGGAATAGAAAATAAAGATCAGACCTGGTTTTGTGACTGAATTTACCATGTGTATACTCATGTTACTACTCGGTGTAAGACCCAAGCTTTGGTTGTTTGCTCAAAATGTGAATACTTCGTTGGAAAAACCATGTATCTTTTTGTTATAAAGCTAATGAATTTATTGAAAAGACCCGTAAGGCTGCTAGCTGAAAACTTTAAACACCTTAGCCAAAATGGCTGCAAGTAAACCCTTACCAGGAGCTAGATTCCTGAGATCTAATATGAGAAGATAGGAACGGACTTGGCTTGGCTTTAGTTTACTTTTTGTAGAAACTCTAAACTTCATATAATATAGACTCACTGATGAGAAGAGGGACAGAATTCAGGTATCAGTTAGAAAATATCAATCCAGCTTTGCCAGTCTTCATATTGTGTATATGTGTGTGTGTGTTTTTAAGGTGGAAATTTTGCATTTTTGTTGTAAATCAAGTTGAAAGGCTTTTCTAGCTGGAGTTGATATCATTGTGCCAGCTGCTTGTTTGATCTAGTTAATGGAACTTGTATTTATTACAGTGTTCCCCTCCTTACCTCATTGTGAGACCAAGCTTGTCGTTTGTAGGAGGCTCATGGGAATGGTATGCAGGCTGCTTTAACCAGGTAATTAGAACAGCAGGTGGGTGACAGTCCGTAGTTTAAAGCAGTAATTCAGCTCTGTCTGGAAGGATTATTTACCCTTCCATTTACTCACATTTCTCTGTTTGCACTGAATTTTACATGCCAGTCCTCGGTGTTCTGTGGTAATGTACTGTACTCATTACACAATTAGCAACTGTGCCTTGAGTTGAAAGTTCTTTCATCTTATGTCTTAGGGATAGTCAAGGTGGAGGTAAATTTTCATGTTCTCCCTAGAAGCCTTTCTGGGATAGCTTAGTCAGTCAGTCACAGGACATCTCTATAACAATTCTCATGGCATTCATCTAATGATACTTGGCAAAACAATTAAGATTAATAGCCTTAGATATTTAAGCAGTCAGTGTTAAAGCTTTGTTTAAATATACTACTTCTAGATACTATTTCAAAATAAATTTTACTCCACAAATGACTTAGAACTCTAGGAATTAAAATACATGACTTAATGAAAGGATGTTTTGTGCATTGGTTTTCGAACCTTCTATCTCCTTTGGGATCTGAAAAAGCATTAGTATAATATTGGCCTTTTGACCTCCATTTTTTAAAAACTAGATTTTAATATACTAGTTATGTTTTACATTGTTTCAGCTTTTGTGTGAACTCAGATATACCATACTTCGTGCTGCGATGTGTAGTGTGTGTGTGTGTGTGTGTGTGTGTGTGTGTGCGCGCGCGCGCGCGCGAAATAAACTGGTCTCTCTCTCCCCTTTCTCTTTTTGTGAAGTTTTACCTTTCCCACCTCTACCCCACGCCATGTGAGAAATGGAGATAAGAGAATAATCCAGAATAAGAAAGGGTAAAGTCCATTGAGATTGGTTTAACAAACTTTTGCTAAATCTACTTTGATAAAAGGCCATCCAATACGTTATAATGAGATGTGCCACCCTTCTCTAGTTATTTTATTGGAAAAAGTAGTATTTTGCATTTCTACTTCAAGAGCCAGCAGAGGGAGCACATCCTGTGTCTGCTAGTTATTTTGGAAAATATGTAGTGTCATTTTAAAGATTCTGGATGAAAGTAATTAAAAATAAACAACTTTTTTTTTCAGTGTGGGCTCAAAATTCATGTTAGATAAAGCTAGAAGAAAAAAATTGAGAGATTCTCTGCTAAAAGCTGATAATGGTTTTTCTCCCCAAATAGAGACTTAAGGTATATGGAAAACTATCAGTTCTAAAGAATGGTTCTTACAATACAATGATGTAAGTAAGCACTTTAAAAAGTCTGCCTACACATTTTCTATAAAGGAGAATTAGGGGTGCCTAGGTTGCTCAGTTGGTTAAGCATCCAACATTGGCTCAGGTCGTGATTTCATGATTCATGAGTTCAGGCCCCACATTGGACTCTTTGCTGTTAGCACAGAGCCTGCTTCAAATCTTCTGTCCTCCCTCCCTCTCTCTGCACCCCCCCACTCTTTCAAACATAAACATTTAAAAAAAAAATAATTGAACAACCAGTGAGAAATGTCTTTTGTTTACTGAGTGATATTTATAGTTAAAACATGTAATTTTATAAATAGAATTGTTTTAGTACTACTCCCTAAAAAGAATTTCTAAAAAAATATGCTATAATTGGGGCACCTGGGTGGCTCAGTCAGTTAAGCATCGGACTTCAGCTCAGGTCATGATCTCGCACTTCGTGGGTTCGAGCCCCATGTTGAGCTCTGTGCTGACAGCTAGCTCAGAGCCTGGAGCCTGTTTCAGATTCTATGTCTCCCTCTCTCTTTGACCCTCCCCTACTCATGCTCTCTCTCAGAAATAAATAAAACATTTAAAAAATTTAAAAAATACAATGAACTATATTGAACTTGTGGGTTTAGTATTCAAACTGTATTGAGTGTAAGGACAAAATAAACAAGGCTGATTATAATTTAGACTCTTGGGTTCCTCAAGGAAAATAATTGCAGTAGTAAAACTTCATATTTATTTCTAGACTGACTGAAAATCAAATCTTGTACATTAAGCATGGCAGTGACTGATAGAAGGTTTACTTTTCTTTATGAATATTATCAAACCAGTTTCTCACATCAAGGAATTTTACCTCTCTGGGGACTGTATTAATGCTTTTAGGATAAAATCACTTCACGAATTCTGCTTTCTGGATGTATGTCCTGTTTGTTTCTATCCCTTATTAGATGTATGACTTAGCAAAGTTATTTAATTTCTGTAAGCCTCAGCTTCCTCATCTCTGTGAGCCCCTGCTTCCTCAAAACAGGGTAAAGTCACTAGCCATAGTATCTGACCGTCAGTAATCAATTGCTTGTGAACAGGTGGTGGTGTTGAGTTGTTAATCCTTGTATAGTGTAGGCATTACTCCCTCTGAGTAATGCACTTACCATGTGCACCTCTTCTTAGCTTAAATCAAGCAAGCATTTGTATCTTGAGAATCTTTTTTTTTTTAATGGACCCTATTTTTTAGAGAAGTTTTAGGACTACAGGAAAATTGAATGGAAGGTACAGGGATTTTGCATATATCCTCTGCCCCTGGGTATTATCATCCACTATCAACACGCACCAGTACAGTGGTATATTTGTTACAGTTGCCAAACCTACATTGATTACATCATCATCATCTGAAGCCTCTAACGTTCCCTCTTAGTACTGTATATTGTATGGTTTTGGATAAATGTATAATAATACATATAGGTCCACTGTTAGAATATCATAGTTTTGCTGCCCTAAAAATCCTCTGTGCTCTGCCTTCTCATTCTTTCCTCTCTGTAACCCCTGGCAACCACTGATCTTTTTTACAATCACCATAGTTTGGCCTTTTATAGAATGTCATATAGTTGGACTCATACAGTATGTAGCCTTTTCAAAAAAAATTTTTTTTTACTTAGTAATATGCAATTCAGTTTCTGCCATGTCTTTTCATGGCTTGAGAGCTTTTTTTTTTTTTTTTTTTAAGCACCAAATAATATTCCATTGTCTGGACATGCCACAGTTTATCCATCCACTTACTGAAAGACAGTTGCTTCCGTGTTTTGGCAATCATGAAAAAGCTGCTATTGTGTGGACATAGGCTTTCAACTTCTTTATGTTAAATACCATTTGGATGCATGATGGCTGAATCATATGGTTAGAGTATGTTTAGTTTTGTAAGAAACCACCAAACTGTCTTCCAAAGTGGCTGTACCATTTTGGAGTCCCACCAGCAATGAATGAACATTTCCTGTTACTCTACATCTTCATCAGCATTTAGTGTTTTCAGAATGTGGTCATTCTAATAGGAGTATAATGGTATCTTGTTTTAATTTGCATTTCTCTGATGACATGTGATGTGGAACATCTTTTCATATGCTAACTTCTCATCTGTATATCTTATTTTGTGAGATGTCTCTTAAAGCCTTGGTTTGTCTTTTAATTGGAATGTGTTCTTACTCTTGAGTTTTAAGAGTTTTTTTGTATATTTTTGGATAACAGTCCTTTATGAGATAGGTCTTTTGGAAGTATTGCCTCCCAGTCTGCAGCTTGTCTTCATTTTCTTGACAGTGTCTTTTGCATAGTAGAGATTTTTAATTTCAAAGATGTCCAATGTATCCATCTTTTATGGATTATGCTTTTGCTGTTACATCTAAAAAATCATTGGCAAACCTAAGGTCATCTAGATTTTCTATCTGGAGAATCTTGAATGAGAAAGGAAAAAGTGATGTCTGTGGGGTCAAGAATCAAGAAAGCTTTTTTTTTTTTTTTAAAGCATCTATCATGGGAAAACATTTTAGCATGTTTATATGCTGATGATAAGAAACTAGCACATAGCAGGAGTTGCTGGTGGAAAGGAAAGTGGCCCTAGCTTACCCAGTTGCATAAATCTTTCTAGCGGAATTTGACAGTCTAGATTAGGAGCAGATTATGGGACTGATCTGGGGTTGGGCCTTGTTTGTAGGGCCTATGGAACAGAAGACAAGGTTTCAGGGAGTTATGGATTGGTGACAGTAGTCCAAATAATGGGCCATAAGAAATTTGAGTTGGGCTGAATAAGGGTTAAGTCTGACAAGAGACTGAGCTCTTAAGAGTTAGGAAGAATAATAGGAATAAAGGAAAAGAGTGCAGATTGTGGAAGCAAAGGAGATAGTGGTTAGAGTATGTGATGGTGAGTTTCAGATTTTCTGAAATGGGCCTTTTGGGTCATGAGGGTCAGGTTATTGCCTTGGGAATGGTTAGCTGAAGTAGAATGGGGATAAATGTCATTAGAAATGAGGTGGAGGCCCTTAGTGACTTCGGTATTGGGGAGTTTGTCTGCAGGATAAGGATGAGGATAGCAGTTTCTATTTGTTGGGTTTACTGTATACGAGGTACTGTTCTGTGTGCCTCACGGTATTAGTAGAAAGTCAGATTACCCTAAATAAAACTTCTCTAGCTCTAGAATTAGGCTGAATATAGGAGAATAGGAAATAGTCCATTTTCTCAGGAATTTCAGACTATTCATCTTGTGTTTTAAGAAATGATTAAGAACTATTAAGTGGATCAAGTTGTTCACAGACAAGAAGCATACAAGTCCTTTGCTGACTTGGTACCACTACCCTTTTTGGGTGGTATATCCTTTCCTTCCTTCGTTTGATCTCTGTACAGCTAGGAAAATGAGCACCATTTGCAAGTTGTGTAAGTCTCCTCAGATTTTAGCTTACAAACAAATGAACCATAAATGTCTGTAAGAGAGACTCTGCCTAAGAATTTTTGAATTTTATGTTATGTTTTGTATTGGTTTCTAGAGTAATTTTCCTATGCACTATAGGAACTGCTGATTTTTGGCAACTTTAAAAATAATTTTACTTTTTCTTTAAAAAAGAATAGAACATTCCTTTCTTGCTTCAGAAATTATTTCTTTAGCGACTTGCTCTTGGAATGTGTTATTTTTTTTATTATGCTCTTTTTCAGAGGCTGTTGAGTACTTAAATTCAGATACCCATGTATCTTCTGCAAGGCTGATGATCCAGAGTGAATACTGACAGTTAGAATTTAAATTTGTTTCAGGGCGCCTGTGTGGCTCAGTTGGTTAAGTGTTTGGCTCATGGTTTCCTGAGTTTGAGCCCTGCATCAGGCTCTGTGCTGGCAGTGTGGAGCCTGCTTGGATTCTCTCTCTCTCTTTCTCTGCCCCTCACCTGCTCTTGCTGTCTCTCTCAAAAGTAAATAAACTTACAAAAATTTTTAAATTTGTTTAATTATTAAATATCACTTTTTGCTTAGATAAAACCAAGTATAAATTGTGATAGATATTTCATAGCTAATATAAACCAGAACCCGTCTAAGTAAATATTTTCCATACGTGATCAGGACTATATTCTTTTCAGGTCTTCTTTTGTTGTTTTTAATATTATGAAGTTTTTAATTTCCTGTTAAATGCATAGAGTTGTTAATGAGTTGCCTTACATCTGATTCATGCTATTATATAGTCATATAGTCAGAATTGAGTGAAAATTAAATTTTTACACCTCTTGATCCTGGTGTAAAGTTGATTTCACATTGACCTTTGGAGTTCATAAATATAGGTCAGCTTTTCTTTCTTGGTAGTTTTTTGACACTTTGATGCATGGGGTTATGGAAATTTTGTACATGCATTAAAGTTATTCTTTTTCATTGGTGAAGTACAACTGAGTTGAAGTATGTAACTAAAGAGTAGTAAGAATTAAAGTGCTTTGGAGAAGACATCTTCACATGTGACATCCTAAACCTTCTATTATGTTTGTTTATCTTGCAGTCTCATTTTCAAAATACATTAATTATAGCCAGGGCATTTTCCTTTGAACTTCTTTTTAACAAAGGCTTCTTTCCTTCTGCTGTTCTAATTTTGCTTATTCAGGCTGTGCCTCATAGTTTCTAAGCAACCAAGGTGATACATGGCTGGGCATATATGTCCAGCATTTAAGTGATGGTGTACTTTACCTTTGAAACTCTTAAAAATAACCCTCAAAAAAGAGGAAGGAGTTTTCCATAATACTTACATTTAGGTACAGACAAAACAATAAACTTACATTGCTTAATTAGTATGTGAGAGTTCCTCATTAACACAATTCTTATCGTAAAGATTTCTGCATTTTCTTTTTCTGTAATATAAACTGTTGTATAAACAGTGTTGTGTGAACAACACAGACACACCACTTATCTAGGAAAGGTAAAGATTTATCATCTCATATCCATATTTTAATTTCCTATAAATACTTCTGGGTGGGAATTTCTGGAATGCCTGTATAATAAGGTTGGTGGATCCTCTCCCCAGTGAAACAGTCATCTGGCAAAAATTATTTTTTAATTAAATTTCTGGAAATTGTCTTAAGGGTGCACAGTAAATTGGGAGATACTGCAGTCAACTAAATCTTGGTAAGAACAGCAAGAGTCTGTGGCATTTGAGTCACAACCTGCTCTTGTCCACTAAACTCTCTTAGTTCCATGTTACAGAATGTTTGCTTCAGGGACCTCTGGCCAAGGCAGGTACAGAGCTCATCCTTCCTCCAACTGCAAGTTTACGGATACAGTTTCACTGTATGAAGGACTGACAGCCAGCCTCTCGTATTGCAGAAGCTGTTTTGTTTTGTTTTTTTTTTTCAAATGTTTTATTTCTAGGAGACAGAGAGAGAGACAGCGTGAGCAGGGGAGGGTCAGAGAGAGAGGGAGTCACAGACTGAAACAGGCTCCAGGCTCTGAGCTGGCAGTCAGCACAGAGCCCGATGTGGGGCTCGAACCCATGAACCGTGAGATCATGACCTAAGCGAAAGTCGGGCACTTAACCAACTAACCCACCCAGGCGCCCCAACAGAAGCACTGTTTTGGGCAGGGGTGGCTAAGAGGAATGGGGCTTCTCTCTCCAACCCAGCTTCCTTCCACTCATGGGGCAAAGACTCTGCCTCAAACATAACAAGACAAAGGTACTAGACCTCTGATTGCCCTTGCCCCACCGTGGTTATAGGGCAGAGTTTCTACACCAAGAAGGGCAGGCCAAAATGAACCAGGGTGTCACTCTGGGAGAAGTGAACTTCTCTCCTCAACCTCAGCACCTGTGAAATGGTGGAGGTTCTGCATTAGAAGGGAGAGGGTGGATACTGACTTTTTTTGGCACACATCTTAGAAGAGTTCATACCTGCGGGCATGGTTGGAAACAGTGGCATAATTAAGAGGTTAGAGGTAGCTCTGTGATACTAGTAGCAATAAACAAAAAGGCAAACCAGTCAGAAATCTAAAAGAACCAAGGAAAAAGCCAAAAGAACCCTCCTAGGATCACAGCCACTTCTTGAAGTCTGGAAGTCTGTGCACATCACATACACTATGCTGCACCCACTTCGGAGCAATCTGAGCAAGATGTGGGGTGGACCTGAAAGCATTCCCCAGGCCACAGACAGATCTGTTAGTAGAAGTGTGTAGTCTAACTGGCTCAAGGGACTTAAGCACAATATGTGAAAAAACACTAACTGAACAATAACTTACTGTGATCCAGAGGGGGTGCCAAGAAAGCTAGGCTTAAAAATGAAATCAATATTCCACATTCCCCCCGGTGGTATTTAAGACTGGGCATGCTCAAGCTGCACCCTGTTAGTAGTGCCCAGAGAGAGAACCCCCAAGCTCCTGGTCCCTGGCAGAATGGAGGACAAATGTCCTTGAAAAGTGAAAGCAGTCTCCAAGCCACACACATATTGAACAGTAAAGGGTGGAAAACTACCTGGCTAAGGCTAGTTGAGGCTTAAGCACAAACTTTGACCAATATGTGATCCTTAGAAATCTAGGTTAAAAGATAAAAACAAGAGAAAGTCTGAGCAGGGTCATCTGAGAGTATACACTACAGGTAAATGGACTTCACAAATGTAGCCCAACCAAGCCACAAAACAAATAACCACCCAGCCAAAGAGTAAACCCCCTAAAAAGAGGGAGAGTAAGTAATCAGAGTTGGTGCAATGTATAATCTAAAATGGCCAGTTAAAAGATTTTTTTTTATTAAAAAGTCAAGTTTTTGAGTTACAATACATGCAGCAGAGAAAATGGAAGTGTGACCTTATGCAGAAAAAGAAAGCAGGCAATGGAAACTGCCTTTCAGGGGGCCCAGATGTTGGACATAGACAAAGTTTTCAAATTACAGTATGTTATTAAAATATGTAATTATAAATATGTTTAAAGGAAGGTGTGATTACAGGGGTTCAGCAAAGAGATTATTAGACAAAATGAACCAAATAGAAATAGAGAAGCTAAGTAAGTAAGCAAACTTTAACATGTAATAGTAAATTTATGAATATATCTTAAAAGGCAAACTATCTGGTGGGATTTGCAAAAACTGTAAAATCAGAGTTGATTTTCTGAATAACGTATGCTTTTCTCACTTGGACAGACGATAGTTTTTCCATTTAATTCTGCTTGCTTTATAACATACCAAATTGCTTCAGAATTTGTATAAAACAATGTAGTTTTCCTAAGGAACAGGATCTCAATTCTAGTCGTGGTATCCTGCTAACCTAACATACTGTTTTTCTCTTTGAGCTCCATTCTTTTAGGGAACAGAGAATAGGTATTCCGTGGCCATTTCTAGCTTAGAACCTCTTAAAGAGTTGTAGAATGTAATGGGTCAGCACATGCAACATGTAAAATATCAGGGAATGAGTAGAAAATCTTTTCAGTATTATCTGAGTGAGAGCCAGGCCTTGGTGTCGCTCCCCTGTTGTGGTCTTCCTGATGAGTGACAACAGCTAGCCCTCTGGGGTTCAGCAGGATAGAGTTTCTGCCATGGATAGTTGAGAAAACTTGGCCTCTTACAACGTCAGTAAACACTGTTTATTGCCATAGTCTCCTATCAGATTTTTCAAATCATCAAGTGTAACATTTCAATCAAGATGAGCACTGTTGGAGTACTCTAGCTAGGCATATGCATACGTCAGGAATTCATTACAAATGAGAGTCGAAAATCTTTTTTTCTGTGTCCTGGTTTCTTAAATTGTGTCAGACATTTTTGTTCTTTTTTTTNCCGTTGATGGACACTTAGGCTCTTTCCATGTTTTGTCTATTGTTGAGAGTGCTGCTATGAACTTTGGGGTACGTGTGCTCCTGTGCATCAGCATCGTTCTTAAATAAATATAATAACTTAAGTTTTTGTTATGCTGACCCCAGTACTCCTCTCCAGGAAGAATTTAGATTCTGTCATATTTCAAACTTTCTGTTCCCAAAGAAATGAGATAATGCTTATTTAACAAGCATTATAACTTGCCAGCCCGTCACTATTTTAGGGGTAAGGGCTTAAATAACACTTAATAATGAAAATTTTTCTACTCTCCAGGTTGCACTGCAGTTAGGTGATGATGGTAACATAATTATTGGAAAGGCATCAGCTGGGACGTATATGCTTTATGTAGATAAAAGAAACAACTTGTCCATACCCAGAGTGGGGGGCACAGCACTTCTGTTGGGGAGGGGCCACACAAGGGCCCAGTGCTCCTTAATCCGGATGAGGACTCTTGGGATCCTTTAGGCTCACCTTTGTCATTCTTCTGAGGGTTAGGTGTATAGGTTGTGCTCTCTTGTCCTCTCTCATCTATCCTGGAGACTCCCCAAGGGTCTTCCTGTTGACCAAGTATAAATAATTGATAACAAATCCAGCGTATTCCTGATTGTCTACTGCAAAATAGGGTGAATTAAAGATTATAATTTCCCAGACTGCATATCCTTTATCTTTTTTTTTTTTTGTAGGGAGTAACTTTTCCTTCATGTGATCTTAATACATGAGAGGAGTGTATGGAAGGATATGAGCTAATTAATATAAGCGCCAACGAACTAAGGAGGTAGAGAGTCCAGCAGAGGAAGGACTGCACTCTCCTCCCCATGGTTGTCAACACATGGAGTAGGGGGCTTCCAGAGCTGCTCTGGAGCACAGACAAGCATGACTTCAAGGATTAATCAACTGGTCCATAATCTCTGATTGTAGACACCTCATCCTGTCTTTTCTCTGCCGTTTTTGTATTGAGGACCCTAAGAGTAGAAGTAACTCTGCTACAAAGCTTTATTACCCTCTAGCCTGTTGATGACACATTTTGCTTTCTCCTGTATGGCAAAGGTACAGGTGATACATGTAATGTAGCCCTTTGCTTGCAGTCAAAACAGAAGGTTCTGCTTATTACCATGTTGGTCCATTAGCTCTTTATGAAAGGGCTCATGACTTTTTATTTCATACAGATATTTTTAAATGTGTGAACTTTAAATGAATCTTACCAACTAAAACTCTAACAAATGTACCATTTTAATTGGATTTGGGAAGGATGTGCAAGATAAATTATTTATAAAACGGGGTATTTTAAAATGGCAAGGTTCATACTAGGCCTCTGGGAAGCATTCTGAGGCAGGGTCTCCAAAAATGTTCATATAGGAAAACTTAGCTGAAAGTCATTTCTCCCCACCTGCACTTTAATGTTTTTAAGAGAGAAAATAAAGTGCTTCTGGCATAATTTAGGAGATTCAGAATTGTCACCTGTATGTTTTTGGTGTCAGTAGACCTTCATAGTCATTTGTCTTTGCCAAATAATGTTAGTCTCGTATTTTATGTCATTCTCGATGGAAAGATTTGAAACCAAGGCACACCAAAAAGGAGCTGAATCTGTTACTTTTGGGGCATCACTGCTTTGGGGACACTACTGCCTTTCAAAGCTGTTGGATTATACCCTGAAACATGCTTGGCTTAAAGCTCAATCAAATTAACTGATATCTGGCTGGTTTTGGTTTTTGAGGTCGAAATAAAACCACAGACATTAAAGTGAACAGATTTAGGCGTTTTGTTTTGTTTTTAATATAAAATTACATTTTGTTAGTAAAAGTAAAAAGGTGTAGGGTCTCATTTCTACAAGTTAGTGTCTTATCCCCCTTAAAATTTCCTTCCTTACTAAATGACAATCAATCTTAACAAGACTAAAGATTATTTGGGAAGTATGAGAAGATCCTGGGATATAGAGAATCTCAGGAGTTTTGCCTGACTTATGTCAATGCTTCTTAGCAATTTGAAGATTAAAATTGTCCATAATCAGCTTTCAAACTGAAAGAGCCTAACTGGCCACTCTTCACTCTTTAACCTGTTCCATACATATTTTCATTCTATGTTTATTAAGGATTTGTAGAATTTTCCGAGGGACTTGTCTCAGAAATGGGAAGGTGACAGGTATAGTCATAAGATGGAGTAGTATTTAGAAGTTAAAATGAAAATATTAGATGCATGTGTATTTCAGCATGGATGTATGCCAAACTAACATTGAGGAAAAGCTTGTAATAGTATGAGACATGCAGTACAGTACCATTTATGTAAAATTTTAAAACTTGCATGGGTAATGCAAGTAAAATACATGATTTACAAGGCGACATTCCAAATCCATGGTAATGGTTGAAACAGAACAGCACTAGGGTGGAGAACCACTCTCTACCAGTATTAGTTTTTTTTTAAAAAGTTTACAAACACACACTTGTGTAATGCAAATATAATAGATATCAAAATTAGTTAATTCAGGATGGTGAGAATGCAGGTGTTTGTCATATTTTCTATGCCTTGTTTTATTAAAAACTTCTTTTCAATATTTGTTTATTTTTTGAGAGAGAGAGAGAGATAGCAAGTGAGCTCCTGAGCACACGTATGTGAGCGGGGGAAGGGCAGAAAGAGAGGGAGATCCAGAATCTGAAGCAGGCTCCAGCTCCAAGCTCTGAGTTGTTAGCGCAGAGTCCTGTGGGGGACTCAGACTCATGAACTGCGAGATCGTGACCTGAGCTGAAGCCGGATTCTTAACCAGCGAAGCCACCCAGGCACCTCTTCTATGTTTATTTTAAATAGATTTTAAAATACATACTTAATTGTCTAAAAAAAGGCAATTGTGACATAGTGATAGAAAATAATATTCCACTTCTTAATTCTACCACCTGGATATTACTGCTCCTAAACTTATAGTGTATCTCTCTTAGATTTTGGGGGGAAGAGATGGAGAAAAGAGCTAAAAAAGAATTAGAAATTTTAATTGTTATATACAAATAGTATATTAAACATACTGTTTTGTAAACTTAGATTTTTCACTTTTTTGCCCACTCTTTCTGTAAGATACAGATCTGCTTCATCTTGTCTTAAAGGACATTTTGGTGGTTAACACTGGAACAAAAGATTGTAGTGACTTTTATATTCTTATCATTTTAAAAATTCACTTTATTTAGAATTGTCAAATTGTGGGACATTCATATATCCTAAAACTTCATCTTAACCATTTTTAAGTCTACAGTTCAGTAATGTTAAGTACCTTCATATTGTTGTGCAGCCAATGTCTTCATCTGGCAGAACTGACGCTTGCTACCTACACAGCTGCCCACCTCCTCCCCATCCCAGTCTCTGGCAGCCACCACCCTACTACCTGTCTCTGAATCTGACTGCTCTGGGTGCCTCATATAAGTGGAATCATGCAGTGTTTGTCTTTTTGTCACTGGCATATAATGTCATTAGAGGTCATCCACGTTGTAACATGCACAGAATTCCCTTTCTTTTTACTTTTTAAGGCTGAATAATACTCTGCCATATGTATACACCACATTTTGTTTATCCATCCACTCATCAGTGAACACTTGGGCTGCTTCTCAAGTACACACCTTTTAAAAACTTACAATTTTGATACAATTTTATATTTTCTTTATGCAGATTCAGCATTTGTTTACATTCTGCTCCATTTGTTTTATTCTATATACGTATGTATGGGGATACACATGCGCACATCTTTTTCTGAAACATTTGAGCATAAATTAGAGCTATTGTGCCTTTTTATCCTTAAATATTTCTGTGTATATTTCCTTGGAAACAGGGATATAGACTAATCGGTAGTCTATAATCACATTTCGTCAGTTTCAGTAATCCTCTTTTTAGCAGAATTTTCCCCTGGATCATAGTCTAATTCATTGTATATACTTGGCATGTCTCTTTAGTTTCCTTTAGTCTAGAATTGCCCCTCAGCCCGTTTTGTTTTTCCTGACCTTGATATTAGTGAGGAACGTACATCAATTATTTTGTAGAATGTCCCTCAGTTTGTATTTTTTCTGATGTTTTTTCATGATTAGGTCAATTACATATTTTTGAGAGACACTTCACACAAATTATTGCATCCTATCTCATTGCATCCTATTGAGAGGCATGTGATTAAGTTCGTGTCCCCAGATCTCTCTACTATAAAGTTACTGTTTCATTTCAAATTAATAAGGAATTTGTGGATAGATGCTTTGAGACTATATAAATATCCTGTTCCTCATCAAAATTTTACTCACTAGTGTTAGCACCCATTGATGATTTTTAGTAATCACAATATTTCTTCTGTATTTATTAGTTTTCTTTCTGCTGTAACAAAGAGCTTTCCCTTCTCTTTCATTTTAATTACATCAGTATGAACCCATGAATTTCAATTTTATTCAATAAGTTATACTTCATCACTATCCTCTTTTTTTTTTTTTTTTTTATTGTTCAGACTGTTCCAATTTGGCCACTGTGAATACCTGCAAGTTGATTTTTGTGTTCTTTTGTTACATCACCATTATTTTCTTAATATGTACATTTTTTTGCACTTATTTTCCTTAAAACAATTTTCGTAAAGTAGAATTGGTGAATTGAAAAGTGTGCACGTTTCAAATAATGTATGGACTGAGTAAATCATACCTGTGGCCAGCCAGTTTGAGGTCAGGGAAAATACATTTAAACATTAACCTGCTGCTTTTAAGAAGCATAAGGAGTAAGTACTTGGGGAGAAAAATGTGTAAGGAGTTTTTGTCATTACTGGTTTCCAATTGAAAGAAACATCTGCAAGAAAGGGAAGCAAAGAAGGGTTTATCTTTCATTGCCAATCAGGACAACTTTCTAAATGGCTGAACAATACTTTTAGAATATATGTTAAAGAGTAGATGATTGGCAATATATAACATATATTTAGTGATAGCCCCTAGTAGGGAAAGTTAGGATTAATATCTATGGTGGGTGGAGGGTACATTTGCCCAGAACAAGTTGATTTCTTCTTTGTGCCTTACTTTCCTTATAGACAAAATGAAGATGTATTAGATCATTGGTTTTATAACTTTTTTAAAGCACGTCACGTAGTAAGAAGTATATTTTATGTTGTGATCCACTATACACATACGTTTGTGCATAATACATATAACAAAGTCAAAAGTTTTATAAAATAAAATTTAGTCTTTCTATCTGCAGTGCACTCCATTTCTGTTCTGTTTCTTTAAAATGCTGGTGGTACCTTTGAAATTGTTTTTAGATCGAAAACCTTGTAGTAAATTATTTCTAAAAGCTCTTCAGCTCCAAAATCACATGAGTATATTCTGTGAAATTATTTTAAAGTGACAAGGTGAAAAATACAGATTTTGGGGGCAAAGTCTGTCATGAGAGTACTCACAAAGAACAGTTTTTCTTGTATAGTTGTAGCTGCTTCAACAAAAAACAATCCAATAAAAATCTAGTTCAGTCTTTATCTCTCCAATAATAATCACTGCTAGTATAAGCCACTTTTGCTTCCCCTTTCACCACTAAACTGACCCTCTCTACTATTTTCTTTTCGTTTTCTTTTTTGTTTCTTTTTGCATCTAGAACAATATACTACCAATGTGAGTGTGGGTTGCCAGGCCCCACGCAGTTGAAATTCCACATGTAACTTTTCACTTCTGAAAAATTTAACTACTAATAGCCTGTTGTTGACAGGAAGTCTTACCCATAGCATAAATGGTCAGTTAACACATATTTTATTTGCTGTATGTATTACATAATGTATTCTTATGATAAAGTAAGCTAAAGATAAGAAAATGTTACTAAAATCATAAGAAAGAGAAAATATATTAACTATACTGTTTCACAGAATCTGCCTATAAGTGGACCTATGCATCTGAAACATGTGTTGTTCAAGGGTCACCTGTAATTGCTATCTAGGTTGCATTAATTTCTGCACATGACTTAACATGGTAACTGGAAAAGATTAATGGGGGAGAAAAAAACTTATTGCTGAATTTGATTTTGGTTGAAAGTAAGACCAGTGCTCTTAGGTTTTTAAAAGAGGTATGGAGAAACAGTGTTATCTATGCACATAAGTTTGTAACTATATTTTCCCTATTGGACAGGAATAAAATGGAAACAAAAGCTCATCCTTTAGCCATCTTGCAGCAGAATTTGAGCTCCTGAGCTCTGGAGCCACAGTTTACTCTTGAGTAGGCATGCCAGCATCATCTCTAAGGCCTCAGCAAGAACTTGGCTGTAGAGAATGTAATTTTCCTTGTCACTCTCAGTTTTAGTTTTTAGGAAAAAAGATGAATGGAATTTAACATCGATCAAATTGATAAGCACAGTATTAAAAGAGAAGTTGGGAATGTGCTGCCATCCCCCTTGACGTGGTAGCTTTTTCCCTTGAGTTTGCACTACAGTGTTACTCACGGAGAGCCAAGTGAGATGGTATATCACTTTCATGAAATGCGAGCTTTGGGGCCGGTTGTGTTGGGAAGATGTTTCTGCTCTTGATAAAGTACATTCGAAAATGCAAAAGTAATTGCTCTCTCTTTTCAGAGCATATCTTTTTAGATTTGTAGGATTTGTGCTGAGACTGTTGAAGTGTAAACTGCAAGGGAAATTGTTGTTCTACTTTGGCAGTGTTGTACCTAGCCTCCTAAGCATCCTCTGTTCATTTTTATTTGTCCATTACTTTTCAGCTTCTCACAGTTTCAGATCTGTTACTTAGACTTGGCATGTTTTGCCTTAAAATCTGTTCAGTTCTATTTAGTTGATATTTCCGCAGCATGCATTCTTTGCCCTAAAGGGTAAAATGAAAAAAAAAAAATCCATAACTATGGTCTACTCATAACAGAAATTCTAACATAGTTCATGTAGAATTTTATTGCTAATTTAATATACTCACAGATTTTCTAGTAATTTTCCTCCCCTTTAGTTTTATTAATAACCTTCACTTAAATATAGATATAGACATAAATATGTATTATTTATAAATGCTGATCTTTATGCAATACCCACATAAAAATGAGATTGAGTTGCATTTAATTTTATGTGTCACTATTTCTTTCCAAAAAATGGCAATCTGGTAAAAATAACATACAGGGTACAATAAGCTTTTTCTTTTTAAATAAACGAATCAGGACAAAGGGAAAATTCAGATTGATTAGTAGGATGAAGACGAGAAATTTGTACACAAAGTCACACCACAGACATCCATTTAACTGTTAAAGACAGAGTGCAGATTGAGATGTGAGCTTCCCGGGAGTCAGAGCAGAAATGGAAATGCAAATAGTTCACAGATATCCATCCCATGAGCTCTATAGTGGATAGTGAGAACAGTAGTGGACAGTGTTCCAGTAACGGCTCTTCAAAATATACTGTTTTACACAATTCTTTCTCATAACATCTCTTGTAAGAACCAAAACTCACCTCGGAGAGGTGAGTACCAACAGTGACAGTCCCAATACATCTCCTTTTCCTTTTTCTCAGTGGTGGGAATTAATGGTAAACACAATCTCACACACATAATACAAGATCTAAGCCCAGTTAGTTACCTAAATTAGAAGAAGTTATAAAAGATTCGATTTACAAGGCCTCTTGTTGGGATACCATAAGAGTAGGAGACAATTAGAATTGTATCTATTGTATCTATGTTGAACATTATCACTTAATTTATTTAGTAGTAATACAACCTTAAAAGGAGGATATTACCTATAAATGCCATAAGTATTTAAAAGATAGTTTTAGAATAACTTGCCCCTCTTCCTCATCCACATTCATCCACACTTACAAGTGAAATAATAACAAACAAAAAAACTATTCCCAAATGAAAAATATATTTTTAAATGAGTTAAGTTATGCTAAATTTCACCTGCCTCAAGTGAATTTTAGACAAAATCAGACTGGATTATTTAATTAGCATAAGGCAATTGGTTCCTAAGAAGGACTTTCTAATAATTTGTTTTTTCTATTTGATAGGGAGCTTTAAATGTTTCAGTTCATTGACTTAGTAGTCTTTGTCTATTTGAAAATCAGTTTATTGTCAAGTTGGTTTCCATATAACAGCCAGTGCTCATCCCCACAGGGGCCCTCCTCCATGCCCATCACCCCCCCTTCCCCACCCCATTCTGCCCTCAGTTCTTGGCATTCAAGAGTCTCTCATGGTTTGCCTCCCTCCCTCTCCCCCACTATTTTTCCCATCCTTCTCCCCATGGTCCTCTGTTAAGTTCCTCCTAATCCTCCTATACGTGCAAACATATGGTATCTGTCCTTCTCTGCCTGACTTATTTCGCTCAGCATAACACCCTCAAGTTCCATCCATGTTGCTACACATGGCCAGATTTCATTCTTTGTCATTGCCATGTAGTATTCCATTGTATAGATAAACTACATCTTCTTGATCCATTCGTCAGTTGAGGAACACTTAGGCTCTTTCCATGTTTTGGATATTGTTGAGAGTGCTGCTATGAACATTGGGGTACATTTGCCCCTATTCATCAGCACTCCTGTATCCCTTGGGTAAATTCCTAGCAGTGCTATTGCTGGGTCATAGGGGAGTTCACTTGTTAATTTTTTGAGGACCCTCCACACTTTTCTCCAGAAGGGTTGCATACGTTTACATTCCCACCAACAGTGTAGGAGGGTGCCCGTTTCTCCACATCATCGCCAGCATCTGTAGTCTCCTGATTTGTTCATTTTAGCCACTCTGACTGGCATGAGATGGTTTCTCAGTGTGGTTTTGATTTGTATTTCCCTGATGATGAGGGACGCTGAGCATCATTTTGATGTGTCTGTTGGCCATCTCGTTGGAGAAGTGTCTGTTCATGTCTTCTGCCCATTTCTTCACTGGATTATTTGCTTTTCGGGTGTGGAGTTTGGTGAGTTCCTTACAGATTTTGAATACTAGCTCTTTATCTGGTATGTCGTTTGCAACTATCTTTTCCCATTCCGTCAGTTGCCTATTAGTTTTATGGATTGTTTCCTTGCCGTGCAGAAGCTTTTTATCTTGATGAGGTCCCAGTAGTTCATTTTTGCTCTTGATTCCCTTGCCTTTGGGGATGTGTCAAGTAAGAAATTGCTGCGGTGGAGGTCAGGGAGGTTGTTTCCTGCTGTCTCCTCTAGGGTTTTGATGGTTTTCTGTCTCACTTTCAGGTCCTTTATCCATTTTGAGTTTATTTTTGTGTATGGTGTGAGAAAATGATCTAGTTTCATTCTTTTGCACGTTGCTGTCTAGTTCTCCCAACACCATCTGTTAAAGAGTCTGTCTTTTTTCCATTGGATATTCTTTCTCACTTTGTCAAAGATTAGTTGGCCATACATTTTTGGGTCCAATTCTGAATTCTCTATTCCATTGGTCTATGTGTCTGTTTTTGTGCCAATACTGTACTGTCTTGATGATTACAGCTTTGTAGTAGAGGCTAAAGTCTGGGATTGTGATGCCTCCTGTTTTGGTTTTCTTCTTCAATATTACTTTGGCTATTCGGGATCTTTTGTGGTCCCATACAAATTTTAGGATAATTTGTTCTAGTTTGGATCACCTCCTTAGCTCACACTGTCTAGTAACCAGAAGCTCGGAAAATCAGAGTTAGGACTATTGATTTACTGTTATAAAATCACTAGTAATGGTTATATGTTTGAGACTTGACTTCTTCCCAACCCAGTCTGATTTCTTTTAGGCCATTTTGGTCTCTGATACTTGTCAAAATATAATATTCATGCTCCATTTGCTTAGAGGAAAAATGGACCTGTATGCATACACAATAATGCATTTAATTTCAGAAGATTAACCCAGAATTAAATGCAAAATTTTCTGGGCACACATATTATAAACTCTAGATTATATTAGTGTTTCCATGTATTCACTGCTCCTTGGTGGGAGGATTATACTTCTCTGTTCTCATCATCAGATTTGGCCATGTGATATCTTTTAACAAATAAAATGTGAATAAAAAAGTTCATATGCCACTAGTGAACAGAAAGTTAGGGTATAGCTCATCTTTCTCTTTCCCCTCTAATCACAGAACCAGTGGTGTTCCGGTTAGAGCGACTCTTTCATTCTGGATTCCTGGAATGAAGACACATGTGAACAAAACCAACAAACTATTTTTGTTGTAAAGTCTTTAGATTTTCGGGTTATCTGTTGTCACAGCTTAAATTATCCTAAGCTGACTCACCATATAAGAAAAGAATCTCTATTCTAGACCTACATGAATGTTTTGACTTTCGTTTGTTATTCATTTAAAATTTTATTGAACACATCTGTCTTAGAAGGATACTGCGTTATTGTCTATCTTCAGAAAAGTCCTGTGGAGTCGGTTTTTAACATTCTATGCGGATGAAGAAATAAGTATGGACACTGCTTCTGAGAAGCTTAGCCAGGATCAAACATAGTTCTGTTTCATTCTCTTGTATCTCTGTACTTTCCTATTTGCTCTTTATATCAGTTCCACATATATTGGATAAATAATTTTTTTACCAGTATGTGGAATGAATAATCCAATATTATTGAACAACAAAGCTTAAAAAAATTTTTTTTAAATGTTTATCTTTTTTGAGAGAGAGCACAAACAGGGAAGGGGCAGAGAGAGGGAGATACAAGATCCGAAACAGAGTCTGCACTGTGAGCACAGAGCCCGATATAGGGCTCAAATTCATGAACTGCAAGAACATGACCAGAGCTGAAATCAAGTTGAGTGTTAACTGACTGGGCCACCCAGGCACCCCCATGTGCCTTTAGGTGAGGTTTATACTTGCCAGTTAGCCACAGTAGCCACCACTCCATATTGCTTTAGGCCAGCTGACTTTATACATTTCTGACTACCTGATCCTTGAAAACTTCTGAGTTTATAACCCCAAGATTAGTTTACATTGTTAATGAAACCAAGTTAGGTATAATTTCCATCTGTTTATTTACTGGCATCAGAGAAATTATTTTTCATTGCCAATCTTACACTAGCAGAGTTTTAGAAAATTGTGTGCAAGGAGGCAGAAAGGAATAATAAAAATCCTAGTTAGAGACTTACGATGTACTGGCATTGTTCTAAGACTTTAACGTGTAGTATCTAACATAATCTGCACGGTAACCTTATGGAGAAGATAAAATTATTATTCTCATTTTATAGAAGAAAACTGAAGCTAGAGAAGTTGAATAACTTGCCCAACGTCATACAGCAATGAAGAGGCTGAGCCACGATTTGAACTTTGTCTGATTCCACACCATACTATGATGGATATATAGATAACTGCATGAGCTTTTCTCATGAGTGGAGAAATCTCTTACCTCTTTTGCTGATAGCTTTTATGTAAAAGACAAGATTTTCCTTATATTCTGCAGCTTTTTCATAAATAGCCATAGTATTCTTCAGAAAGAATTCTTTCTACTAGTAAACAGATGCCTTCTGAGGATTGTGAATCACACAAACATACATTATTTTGCTACCTTGTGTTCATTGGATAAAAATTAGTCTTTTTCTGAGCATCCCGTGGTATATTTTAATAGGTGTAATGAGAACATGTTTAGTCAACTCATCACTTCATCCTTTAAAAAGTTTTTTTTTTCTTTTAGCAGTTTAAAACAGTGTAAGTCTGTTACTTTTTAGGAAGGAGATTGACATTCTTAAAATATAGCATAGTGCATTGTTTGAAAAATAATTATTTGTGCTGAATATTCTTTGGGTTTTATCCATAGGAAATGTGTGTCTCAAAAGATACCACCCCCCACCCCAAGTTGTAAGTCCTGGAGCAAATGAAGTGATCAGCTTGGCAGTAGGGTTAAATGTAAGAGATAGGTGTTATGTGACCTGATATGAGATGGTGAGGCTGAGAACAGAGTGGAAATGGAGTGGGAATAGCTCACTAAAGTAAGAGGTGCTCTCCTGGATGGAGGGAAGCAAGACAAGAGGAGCAAGTTGTAGGGGTATCAATGGCAGGAGCATGAACACTGCTCCCCTCCCACTTTGCAAAAAGGGACATACTAGTGGGAGTTTCCTTCCTCCCTTCCTCCCTTCCTTCCTTCCTACCTTCCTTCCTTCCTTCCTTCCTTCCTTCCCCTTCTTCATGGTGAAATGAAGGGATAGTATTATGAAGACTGTAGGTACAATTATAAAAACAATCAGGAATCTTTGAAAAAGGAGGTAACCTGACTTTTTATAATTTATTCCCAAATACTTTTCTAATTCTTTGTTCCATTATTATTGAGTCATCATGGGCATTTGAAATCTTAAGTCTGAACTGGATAAAAATCTAGGCTTCAACCTCTCCAGCAGTTATGTTCATTCTACACCCATACCATCGGAACAATCTGTGAATGACAGTAGGGACTAATGGCCTAAGGAGAGGTCTTTAACTGGTTTAAAGTGTCAGATAAGACAGGTTTTTGTTTTGTTTTGTTTTTAGGTTGTAATTGGCCTACTTTGTTTTGTCAGCTTTTCTTAATATTTCCACAATTTGCCTAGCCCTATCAGTCCTTTGATGGTTGAGCTGTATGTGTAGTGTGTGTGTGTGTACACATACATACACATGAACACATACGCATATGTATACACATACATACATGCACAGGCATCTTTAAATGCTTATTTTGTTGGAACCAGGCTGTCACAATATTTAGAAAACATCTCCCCGTATTTTCGATTTTTAAAAAAATTGACACATTTTGTGGTTAGACTGAAATGAAATAAATAGGTCTCTGGTGCATGTTATTGTAGTACTAATGGATCTTTAGATATTTGCTGTAATGTTAACATATTAATTTATGCTCTGTAAATGAGTAGGAGACACAGTTATTGAGAAAACTGTAGAGTCTGCACAATAAATGCTGTATAAGAAATAAGCCTTCCTCCAAATAACTTTTTTTGCTGGTTCACACTTCTGAGCAGTAGGCTCTATAGGTGTGAAGAATCTAGGGACTGTATAATTTGTGATAAACCAGATTATAAAAATAAGCTTAATTTCTGGTAAGAGTTTTGCTTGTAAACTTTGTCAACTTCATATATTCTCTTGTTGACTAATTTTGCAAGAAGCATTTGAAGACAGACATTGGGGAGCCAATGTAATTTTATTCCTGTTCTCAAATAAAGGCTTACCAGCCCTGTAGTCCAGACCTAAGCAAATAGGACTTGAGAGACTTTTTGAGTCGTATCAGAACTAGTTACCTGTGGTGAGTAGTAAGGAAGAAAATTTTATATGTGCAGATATATGTGGGATAACTTGTAAAATGTAAACATCTGCTTACAGACAGTGATATTTAATATTTTTACTGTATATAGAAACATTCACTTCCTGTTTTGTGGCAATTTAAAGTCCATTAAGATCTGAGAGAACTAATATTTTTATTTTTATTTTTTTTTTCAGTTTCTTTTTTTTTTTTTTAACAAATAGTTTATTGTCAAATTAGTTTCCACATAAGAGAACTAATATTTTTAAACTTAGTATGTTGGCTGGATCAAATAAGTTATATTCAACAAATCTATATTGTGTATTATGTGGCAAACATAATATTTTTTTGCTAGGGTCTAGGGTATACAGTGAATAAGACAGTCACTTATTTTTCATCCAGCAAATATATATTAAGTGCTTCTGTGGATATAATCTTAAGGGCTTCCCTGAGGAAATCATTCTTATGTTAAGATTCAAAGATGAGTAGGAGTTTACCAAGGCAAATGGCAAGATAAAGAAAAATAGTCACATGCTGTGATCAGAGTATTCCAGGTTGAAAAAAAAAGCATGGAAAGTTTGAAAAACAGAGAGGACCCCTGAAGTAGGAGGAGGGAGAGGAGAAGCAGTGGCTTAAGAGGAGACTGAAGAGATAGCCAGCAGCCAGTTCTTAAAGAGACTTGTTAACTTCTGAAACATGTTTATGATTTTGGATCTAATTATAAAGGTAAGGTGGGGCCATTTAAGGGTTTAGGGAGGAAAATGACCTTATCCAAGTTTGGTTTTTACAACATCATTCTGATTGTTTTGTGGTGAATGGATTAGAGCAGGCCAAGAGCTAGTAGGATGCAAAGAAATCAAATAGAGTACCATTGAAGGAATCCGACAGATGATGATGACTTAGATTAGTGTGGTAATGGAGAAATGGCTGGGATCAAGAGATGTTTGGAGTCATAAATAATGGAGATTTTTTGAGAGGTACAAATAAGGGTAAGAGAATGTGGAGTCTGAGATGATTCCCAGGCTTCTGGCTTCAGCCTCCAGGAGAATGTTGGTGCCATCCTGAGATGAAGAGAAGGGCAGAAGACAAGGGTCTGTAGTTTTTGAGATGTACCTCAAAGATTCATGGGCACAGATAGAGACACAGGACAGGAGTCACCATCAATAGGATATATGTGGTGCGTGGGAGTGTGTAATGTATGTATTTTAAACTTACCTGAAGGTATCAATTAGTATCAGATCAGTATCAGCTAGTCTGTGTGTATTCTGAGATCAGTGAAGACAGTCTGAGTTTTAAAGAGGAGGAATCATGAGAATATGGTAAAGTTTTTTGTTTTTTAAGAAGCTAAAAGAGATTACTAATGACAGGAAGTTTAAATGAATCTAGCCACATTGAATAGATCACTGTTTCCCCCATAAGATAGGATGCAAAGTGAGTGAATTTAAGGTGTTATCAGTCCTTGGTTCTTGCTAATTTTTGTTCAAACCAGTTTATTTTTGCTGAGGCTTTTAACCCTGGTTAACATCCAACTATGAGAATTTTTTTTTGGATTTTAATCAGAAGGCTAAAACTGGTTGGCTGACCAATGGCTAATGGCGTTGTAGCTTTTAAATAAAAATAAGGTATCTAAGGTTTATGAGTGGGGTGCGGTAGGAATGTGCAGCTTTAAAAACCTAGAAGTTACTTATGAATGGAGGCTCTAGCCTATTTAGGACATAAATTGGGGGAATGGATGAAGCAAAGGAAAAAGAACCCTGTTTTGTTTTGTTTTGTTTTTAAAGGAGGCCTTTATACAATGCCTTAGATGAACTAAACTTTTAAGGTAATCAAATTGAGCTTTTATTTGCAACATTTCCACTTTAATCGGCTATTTGAAACTTGAAGCATTTTATGGTGTGAAATGCTAAAATAAAGCTTCCAGTGGAAAGATGGGATTGTAATCTGTAGATCTGTCATCTAAAGTCAGGTGGAGTTTGGAGATTTGGAATGGGATGTGGGAACTAGAAAAGTAACCCCTGCAGTGTGCAAGCTGTTGTGTTTTGGCAAGCTGGGCAGTGGTTGCTTCAGTGGTGCAGGCTGTAGTGGGAAGAGTATGGACCTTAGAGCCACATAAACCTGGGTATCAAAACCCTGCTCCAGCACTTGTTAGGAAGGGGCAGATTGCCCCACTGTCCTCTGCTGAAGTGTGAGGACAGCATCTACTGCTCAGTTTATTTTGAGGATTAAATGAGAAATGAACATAAGGCCTCTGGCAGAGTGCCTTGCTCATAGTAGGCACTTAAATCGTACCTCCTCTTTCACCACCAGTTTAATTTTCTTTATACCCTGCTTTAGTGTCTGTAATAATGATATAGAAGCCTTATTAGTGGCCATATAAACTTGGCAAGTTAGAACAAATGCAGTTGAATTTCTCATTTCTACTATTAATTATGAAAATAGAAACTCACTGGTCCTGAGTACCTCATCTTTTGGAAATGCTAATCCAGGTGATGCTAGGAGTGCCCTTGAAGGCACACAAAATAGTTTGTGAAAGGTTTAAAATGACAACAGGTAAATAATTTTAAATGTAATCCAGTGATGGGCTTTTCTACAGGAATACATTTGGCCACTTACCAGTTAACATTTATTGAGCATTTATTTATCCTGGGGCCATGTATTGTGGGGTACTGACAAGTGAGCAGACCCACCATAGTAGGTCTTGTGCTGTGGGAAATCACAGCGTATTGTGCCAAGAGAATTTGAAATTATGTACCAAATGTTAAAAATACATGTTCTCTCCTACACAGTTGTTCTACTTCTAGCAATATTACCTGAGGAAGTTTAATGGAATCTTGCTTATAATAGTGAAAAATTGGTAACTGCACAGGTATAATAATAGTCAATTGGCTTAATTGCTGTATTATGAGTGGACTCATACTGCACCTATGAATGATCACACATGTCTATATGTGACAGAGAAAATATATTCATGATATATTGCTGAGGGCAAAAAGTAGGTTGTGAAGAGGTTTTTAAAAAAGGAATTTATTGTCAAAGTAAGTTTAATGAAATCCTTTCTGAATCACTTTTGTGTATTCTCTGCCTTGAAGAAATCATTCAAAAAATAGTAGTTACTGTCCTAATCTGGAAGTGGGTGGGAATTAAATGGGCTAAGCATCTTGCCAAATCTGTATAGTACATCTGAGAGATAAACAGTTGGAGTGTGTACAAACCAAAGGTAAGTTTTAAGTAATAACCAGATAAGGTATAGTCCCAGCGAGGCTGCTCAGGTGAATAGACTTGTCAGCAGAGCAGGGCGAGGTGTTTTTACAGTGCTGTCTGTCTTTTGAGGTACACTTTGTAATAAGATTGACTTGTGAGAGAAATCATTCTAAAAGTAAGAGAAAAAAATATGTACTGTGAGTATATGGGCTACTAGCCCCAGGGACTATATTGGCTTTTTTGCTCAATTGGTAGCATTAGGTCATTTTCTCCGTTTTGTGGAAACATCCCATTTCTAGATACTTCAGATTCTAAGAGTTACCTTCATTGAGAAATTACTATTTTTCCCCTTAATTGATAATAAGTTAAGCCGCCAGGATCTAGGCTTTTGTTTGTTGTTGCACAGCAATACTATTAATCCAAAGGTTTTTACTTGGGTTTTACAAAACTATTTTGGAAAGCTTTATTTACATTCACCAAGCTTACACCTTTGGATATACAATTAACTCTACCAATTTACGATAAGGAGTAATTATTCCTATTTTTTTTTTCATAGAGGTTGATAAGCTCAGAGTTTTCTGGTTTTCCCACTTGTATGAAAACTGAACAACAAATGGAAGCACAAGGCTTTACTGTGGCTGGGTCAAATGAAGTGACTATTTCACCTTCCCATACTTCTTTCCAGAGTAGAGTGATGAGGCACAGTCTCTGCCTGTTTTGTTGTTCACTTTTTTACATGTGATGCAGATCTGCTCCCCTTCGTCCTTGGAGTAAACTTCTGGGATTTTTTTTTTTAATCTGTTTTTGTTTGTCAGTTGTCAGAAGTTGGATACCAAATGATTCAGAAAGAAAGGAACAAGAGAGTAGGAATTAAGATGCAGATGTCATGACTAAATGGAAAGTATAATTCATGGTCTTTCTATAAATTGGGAAAATCCCTTTTATTTTTAAGGGCTAGCATTTGTTGAGTACTCTGTGTGCCAGATACTTTTATGCACATTCTCTTATTTCATCCACACTATTGTGAGAAGAAGAAATAATGCCCTCCTTTTGTTTTACAGACAAGGTCCCAAAAGATTAAAGTTTGCTTTTAGCCATATGTCCAGTAAATAGCAAAGTTAGGATTTGAACCCAAGTCCAACTTTAAAAAAGCTCTTTGTAGTATATAAGCTGCTAATGTTGGCCCAAGAGTTAGAAAACTGTTAGTATTTAACTCTGTGAATTTCTGGTGACTTGCATTAACTTTCTTGGCCCTTGCTTTCTTTATCTGTGAGAGGAGAGGATTGAGCTGGATCTTTAAAGTTAATTCTGACTTAAAATTCTTTTATTCTTGGGCTCTTTATTGAATTCAAACAGAGAATGTATAGAGATTCTGCTAGTTCTCTTGTGTACAGCCAATTTGGTTTGTAATGGTGATTTTTTTCCACCTGATCATCCTGTGAAGGTGTAGAAAAGTCATCCTGGGAGAATGGGTTAAAAGGAGGGACATTGTGTCAACTGAAAATTCACAAAAGAAGACTTAAAGACAAGTACTTGAGCATGAAGGAGCATGGAAAGCTTGGGCTGGAGATTGTGTGGGTGGGACCTGGTTATTGTCTGTGGACACCAATGTCATTTACCCTTAAGTGTTACTGTGCCTGAGTGAGTTTGTGTGTCTGTCTCCAGACAGTGGGGATTGTGCTAGATGGTGTAATAATGATTTAGTTCTTTTAGGGCCTTATAACATTTCCAGTTAAATGGTAGAGATGGTCATAGGAGGGACACATGTCTTATTGACATAAGAGAGCTAATGAGATGATATGACATAAACAAGCATGATTATTACATTATTGTATATTCCATTTTTTATAGTACCTTTTTTTCTAAAGGTGCTGTACAAATAACATCGAGGTAATAAGCCATTCTAAAATGCCAAAACACTGAAGAATGAGAAAGTAGCTAGGAGAAATAAATGCACAGAAAAGAAGCAATAGAGGCTTTAGATCACTGATCAGCACAAAGGTTAGTGATTCTTTGGCTAAATCCATTGCACTCACCGTTGGTTCTGTAAATCAGTAGGGGCTTATGTGGAGGTCTTTTCCTTGGGCCAAACTAGTGCTCATCATTTTACATCCTGTGGCTGTGATTAAAGACCATGGATGGGGTTTTAGTGTCAGATGACCTGTATTTAATTCCTCATCTTACTACTTAGTAGCTTTAACTTGGAACAAATAACCTAAACTTTTCTCAGCCTCAGTTTCTTCATCAGTGAAGTGGTATATGACTGTGTAACTGTACTTCCCTTGTTAGGTAGGGTTGTCTTGAGAATTGATGTAAATGGGTTATACACATAAAACATTTAGTTCATTGCCTGGCATATGGTAAGCACAACATAAATAATAGCTCAGTACATGTTCAAACAGTGATTCTGATGTGGTGATAAGAGCATAATAGCAGTTTCTCTGTGGTTTAAAAGATAAAGCAATGTGGACTTGTCAGGATCTTCTTTCCTCCTCTGAATTGATAAAGTATAATGTGTACTTTATAGACTAGCATTAGATTTCTTAAATGAAAAATACAGAGACTATACCTAATAGTCTTAAGTTATATGCCCAGCACCGACTTGGAGAAATGAAGAATTACAGATAGAATTGAAGATCTCTGTTCCTCTCTGTCCTCCCTCTCCCCCCCACCCCAGACATAACCATTATCCTGAATTTGGTGCATCATCTCCCCACGTGGCATTATATTGTAATTATGTATCGATAAATAAGATATGGTATTTTTACATATTCTAAATTTTTATATAAATATTAAACTATATATTCTTCCATAGCTTTTCTCACTCAACATTGTTTTTGTTTTATTTTTAGCATTATCCATTAATTTTAACTGCCTTTAGTATTCCCTTATGCATGAATTTTAATTTATTGTAATCTATTCTGTCAATGTACATTAACTATTTTTCTTAATACTTTTGCATACCTCTCACCTTACACACTGCTCCCTCAGCCTAAGAGGTAACCGCTAAACTGAATTATGTTAATTATTTTTTAATGGTTTAAACATACATATTTTTAGGGGTGCCTGGGTGGCTCAGGTGGCTGAGCATTTTGATTCTTTTTAAGGTTTATGTAAGCACAATCTTACTGTGTTATTTAGTGACTTGTTTTTTCATTTCAGTGCTGTGATTCTGAGATTCATTCCTGCTGATGTGTGTAGCAATTGTTTTTACAATATACATTATTTCATTATATGAATTTAGTATGGTTTATGGACCTTCAAGTTGTTTCTGACTTTTTACTATTGCAAACAATGTGTAATTAACATTCTTGTACATGTGTGTTAAGATTCTCTCAGGCATATACCAGGTGTGAAATGAGTGAGGTATAGATAATGCTATGCACATGTTTCTCTTTACTGGATATTGATGAGTAGTAATTTCTTTATCATTTATTTGTAAGTATTTTCTAATTTCTGATTTGACCCATGAGTTTACTTTAAATTGTTAATAAAATTTATTTTTTACTTTTTCAAATGATAGAATTTTTTATCAGTTTTAATTTACATGCTCTGTGGTCAGCTGATATTGTTTTTATCTTACCAATTCTTTGGCATCTGTTAAGACTTTTGCTTTATAGGTTAATGTGTGATCAATATTTAGCCAGGTTTAGCCAGTTTTTGTAAATATTCTTCATATGTTTGAAAATAATTTATTATCTTGTGTTGGGTATATGAGTCTACATATGCTTATTAATCTTCTCTAATTTTACTAATTATTTTGGCTGAGACAGGTATATTAAAATCTTTCCATTATGATAGTAAATTTGTCAGGTTTCCATAGATACAGTCATGTTTGCTTTATATATTTTAAGGTTTTGTTATTAGGTACATACAGGTTTAAAATTGTTTTATCTTGCTGGTAAATTCTTTGGTTTTAACTTTTTTTTTTTACAATTATATAATGATCCTCTTTCTCTCTCTCTCTCTCTCTCTCTCTCTCTCTCTCTCTCTCTGGCCTTAGTCTACATTTTCTGATAGTACTGCAGCTATTCCTGGCTTTTTAATCATGTATCTTTGCTGCTATTTTTTTAATATACTTTAAATTTTTCTTTATACTCATGTTCATGTTTTTAGTATGTCTTGTAAACAGAATAAAGCAGGATTTTGTTTATTCAATCTGAATATTATCTTTTAATTGCTGAGTTTAGTCAGTTTACGGTTATTACCATTACTAATATCTTTGTACTTATTTATCTCTACAATCTTCTTACGTGTTTCTTATTTACTGTGCTTTTTTTCTATGCAATTTTTTCCCAAAATCTTTCTGTCTTTCTCTCTCTCTTTCTCTCTCTCTCTTTTTTCTCTCTCTCTCTTTCTCTCTCTCTGTCTCTCTTTCTTTCTTTCTTTCTTCCTTTTTCTTCCTTTCTTCCCTTCTTCCCTCTTCTTCTTTCTATTATTTTAGAGAACAGTCCTGAGCTGAGGAGAGGGTGAGAGGGAGAGAATCTTAAGCAGGCTCCAGGCTCATCACAGAGTCTGACATAGGGCTCAGTTCAGTTCCAAACACTGGGATCATGACCTGAATTGAAATCAAGAGTTGGATGCTCAACCTACTGAGCCACCCAGGTGCCCCTGAATAAGTTTTCTTTGGTTACCCCTAAAATTTTAATTTGTATTTGGCTTTGTAAGCTCTTACATTAAAACTGGTATGTCTACCATTTTCTGAACAATAAAAATACGATGGAAAGCTTTAACTCCAGTTGTGCTGCGCCATTGGAGGACTTATATGGTATATGTTTTTTTTTTTTAATCAGTTTTTTACTTCTGTGTTTTATTACCCAGAATATTATTGCCGTTGTGTCATTTAATTTTTATTTTTGTACTTTTATTGTCTTTTAATTCCCAAGGAGATTGTGAACTCCTTCATTAAACTGGTTATATCACTCTTTCTCCTCAGATTTTCAAAAGAAACAACCAGACGATGATTCCGCTCCAAGTACAAGTAACAGCCAATCAGATTTGTTTTCTGAAGAGACCACCAGTGACAACAACAATACCTCGATAACCACGCCAACTCTTAGTCCCAGCCAGCAGCCGCTTCCGACAGAACTGAATGTAACTTCACCAAGTAAAGAGGAGTGTAAGTGCCCAGATCCTGTGAAGTGGTAGAGAAAGCAGCCCAAGAATCAGATCATGAGCTTCTTGGTAATGCCTTGTCTAGAAAAGAAGATAGCAGACTTTCTAATTCAAGATAAAGTTTTGACATGTAGGCCCAAGTCAGCAAGTTAAGAGAATATATTTTAGCAATTCTGT
The DNA here is from genome assembly GCF_008692635.1 of Crocuta crocuta. Lineage (NCBI taxonomy): Eukaryota > Metazoa > Chordata > Mammalia > Carnivora > Hyaenidae > Crocuta > Crocuta crocuta. Next base: position 804,679 of record NW_027528611.1, on the reverse strand, counting down.
AGAGCTTAAGGTCTTTCTAAAAGATAGTCTTCTATGTTAACTGTCAAGGTATGAAGTTTTGAACCAGTCCAGGGCAGTGGTTCTCAATCCTGGCTGGAAAATAGATACCATTAGAGATTAAAAAAAAAAATTTTTTTTTTTTGCTTTAATCTTCACCATTCCCTGATTTTATTGACCTGGAGGGAGGTGCAAGGATCTGTGTGATTTATTTTGTTTGTTTTTTGTATTTGTTTGTTTTGTTTTGTTTTTAACCTTTGCAGAAGATCCTAATATGTGCTGAGAATCACTGATCTAGGGAACTTCTAATTTAGGAGCCTTGGATTGAAAACTTACCTATGTCACTAACTGGGCCTTGAATGTTTCTAGGCAATTAACTGAGATAATAACTTCATAGAACATAGGATGTTTGAAGAGAGGAGGAAATGGTTTCTTTTCTTCTGTAAGTCCTCAGCAGTAGAATTCTGCTGTTATATATGTGATATGAAAGTCCACTGCCCACTTCAATTTTTAAATGCTTTAACCATCTTCTTTAGGACACAGCCTATAACCATATGTGTTAAAAATTTTAGGTACATCTTGACATAGCAGTTTTTGCCTTTTAAAAGCTTTAATAACAGGTTGAAATTTGTTGTTTCAGAGTTAATGAACATATAGAAATCCTTGGAATATGGTACATTAGAGTGTTCTAACTTTGGAAAGATTAACAGAGAACAAATTATCATAAACCAGTGTACTAGTTAAAATTGAGAATATAATAGTAAGGAAGACCATAAACTGTGCCTTCAGAGAATTTACTATTTATCAGGAGAAATTAAATATATTTGTTACATTTGTGGTTCTCAACCAGGAGTGATTTTGTCCCCCACTCCTACCCCATGCTGCTGAACATCCTACACTACACAGGACAGCTCTCCACAGCAAGAAGTTATTCAGCCAGATGTGTCCATAATGCCAGGGTTGAGAAACCCTGATATATGGTTTTATGTGTCCATTTGAATGATTTTTTCTTATGTGTTTCTTCTTCAGTGACTCTTGAAGAAGGGTGTTGGTTTACTGGAGAAAGTGGTCTTGAAACAGACATAAGGTGGTGAAAAGACATTCTAGACAGAGTAGAATGAGCTGTGGAGGAAAGCTTCATGGAGTTCTATACTGGCAAATGACCCTTTTAGGGCCATTTATAGAGGACAGGATTGGAAAGGTAGATGATGGTCAAGTCATAGAGGCTTAAATTTGGATGTTAGATAATAGGTTTTTGAGCAAACAAGGTAATATTATTATAGTTATTTTGGAGAAGTAACCCTAAAAATGGGAAGGGTTATACTAGAATAACATTGCAGAGAAAAGAATTTTTAAAATATTGTAATTTACAGGCCCAGGGGAAGGTGTAGAAACCATTTAAGAGGAGGGAAGAAGAAAACATTAAAATGGTAGTGGTAATGTTAAGGCAGTGGGTTTTGTTATTAAAAATCTATTTGGGTCATGTAGCTATTAAGGAACACTGATAAAAGGCATGGCCCCTTGTCTCAGAAAAATACATACCATCCATGTATACACAATTTTGAATAAAATTTTTTTAAGCTCAGTGTAGCCTTTAGGTGAAGAATTCCTTGTCTAAGGGAAAGATTGGAGCTGGTCAGATTGGAGCTTATCTCAGTTGGATTCATACATACCAGGATCAAGCCGCAGAAAAACTTTGAGCAGCCGAGTTGTGTGCAAGAGGAGGGTAACAATAACTACCATTTATTGAGCACTTTATGTGCAAAACAGTGTTCTGTATGTTTTGCATATTTTCTCTTTTATTCTTCATGATAATCCAGTACAGTAGATGCTATCATTATCGCTATCCTGCAGATAAGGAAACAGGTGCAAAAAGCTCAAATAATTTGCCTGTAGTCACAAACAACTAGATATCAGAATCAGGATTCACATGTAGACATTTGGCTTCAGAATCCATGCTTTTGATCAGTTAATTCACAGTGGGAAACATAATTACCTCAGAGAATAGAAATTTTCATGTTGGCAAGATCAGCACTTTCTCTATAATTTACGTATGTGGAAACTCAAATCATAACCAAAAATTGCTTTATTAGTTCATCATGAAAATTCCTGTAACAGGGATTGGAAATAAAATTTATAGATGACTAAAACATTTTCTCTGGAGGTAGACCTTTCTGGGAAGCCAACCCAGATAAGGATTTAATATAGCTAATGGCAAAATATGGACTCAATAAGTGGAATTGAAATGAATTGAATTTTTAATTGAGTCAGGCTGATTGTGAGGTACGCTTTAACTACATACAGGGAAGGTGTTGTATTCAATGCAAGATTACATCTTCATACCCTTCATACCCTTCATGCCTAGGCTTAAACCTACCCTAAGCTTTGGAGCCCCTAGGACACAACACTTCCTGTATTTCCATAACTTGCCAGTCTGGGCCATTGAATACTGTCATGTTTTTCCTTTCGATAAATAAATACCTTGCATCGGAGTAAGGATGTCTAGTTCTACTAGCTTTAGATCTAGTCTCTCTGATGACATCACTGCTTTAAACTATTGCGTATTTATCTTGAGTTAAACTCTCTGAAACGAATCTCATTTCCTAACTCTTATGAGGCTCATTATTGTAATTCTCAGGTTTTTACAATTATCTGAGAAATTGAGGTTTGCTAATCTGAGATATGATACTGTCATGTTCAAGTGGACAGTTTGAGTTGGAGCTCAGGACAAGGGAGGTCAGAGTGAGCTCCAACACTTGGGAGATGATGGTTGAAGACCTAATGGTTAAATGAGATTGGCAAGGATGAGAGCAATTAAAAGCAGTGAGAATAGAACCTTGAGAGTGAAATCAAAACAGAGTAGGCAACTGAAGAAATCAAGAGAAGGGGAGAATGATAATGGGCAAGGTCACAGAAGCCAAGGAACAAATTTCAGCTCATGATGTGGTCTTTCATCATAATAATAAACTATGGCTTAGTCAGTTAAACATCAGACTTTTGATTTCGGCTCAGGTCATGGCCTACAGTTCATGGGATTGAGCCCCACATAGGGCTCTGCCCTGACAGCACATAGCCTACTTGAGATTCTTTCTCTCTCTCCCTCTCCCTCTCCCTGCCCCTCTGCTCTGTGTGCATACGTGTGCTCTCAAAATAAATAAACAAACTTTAAAAAATAAACTGGAAGGTCACATTTATGAATTGTTTGCTATATTCTAAGTACTCATCTAAGCTCTTTATAGGTACTAATATTTAATTTTCACAGCCTCTTATGATTTAGGTGTTTTTATTACCTTTGCATTTATAGATGAGGAAGGTAAAGAATAGAGGTCCAGTAACTTCAGCCCAAAGTTATAGAGCTTCTGCCTCTCAGTATGTATTCCAACCCACTAATTTGGCTCCAAAGCAAGTACTTGAAAGCAACCACAATAGCTTATTGCCTCATGATTGTTAAAATCCTGTAGAGACTGTAAACTCACAAGAAACACTTGGATTTGATGATCTTGAGATTGATTACCTAAATATAAGCTATTTAATATTCAGTGGCTTGTATATTCACTTAGCAATCTTTGCTGAGAGCCTGCTATATGTTAGGCATTAGGTTAAGTGCTGGCTACAGAAATGAGTACGGTTAGGTCTCTGTCCTCCAAGGAGCTCATTTTTTTCAAATATAAATGTTTCTCCCTGAGATTCTGGCTTATTCTCCCAAGTTGGTTCAGAAGAATTTTGGGGTGTAAGGAAGGCAGCAGCAGAAACAGTGCTCAATAAGCATGTCATTTGCAAAAGCTTTCTCAGGTGGGTGTTGCTACCTCAAGGAGGTTGAAAACTGTGGGTCTTGTTTGTGGGTGGAGTATATAGGGGTGAGAAAACTAGAGAGGTTTGTTAAAGTGTTAGGGTGGATGCATTATAAGTCAACATGAGATAATTATGGTGGTTGCCAAGTAGCAGTGAAGACCCAGGTGAGAGTAGACAGCCTGATCTATAGGTACCTTAGAGATTTCTTCAGCTGTGCTCTACCTAGTAGAAGCAGGGTGGAGAAACAGGAGGAAGGGATTACTTCTGTTGATCTTTTAGCAACCTCAAGGGACCAGAATTTCATCGGCGGCCCTTCATAGCTTCTCTTACATAGAAGTAAGGAGACGTAGGGTGTGGGAGTTGCTGGGAAATGGGTTTGTGTTGCAAATCCAAGTACTACATAATTGTTAACTGTACAGTAATTGTGGATCTGTTGTTACTGTGTGGAACTGGAAGTGTCTTCAGGACTTGTGGAAAATTTTTACTTTTCTGGAATAATCAAGAGAATGGGTATTGTTTATATCTGCTTTTTTACTTCTCACTGTGAAATGAATATATGAAAAGAAAGGTGGTGAGAGTGTGGGTTCATTAGTGCTGTTCTAAAAAGACTGCAGATAAATTCTGCAAGTCTACTGACGAGCGTGTAAAGCAAAGAAACAGGGCAGATTTTTATCCAGAAGAATTTCTTAAAACCTGACTGAAGGTCAAATAACACAGATATCCAAAAGCTCCAAATAGTGGGTTTTGTTTGTTTGTTTGAACAGACACATACCTCTTCCTCTCTCATCATTATGTGACTGTAGAACAATCTGTGGAACTTAAGCCGTTAGAAACTTGTTTTAAAAAAAAAAAAAGCAGTGTGAACAAAACTCAAGAGTGACCAAAGGGCTTGTCATTGTATTTAAATGCTATAATAATGATGACAGCTAACACTAGACTCATCAACTTCCAGGCACTATTCCAAATGCTTTATCTGCAATAACCTACTTTATCTTCATAATTACCCTGTTTGGTGGGGACGGTTACCATATCTGTTTCACAGGTGTAGAGATGGAGGCACAGGATGATGGTTCAGTATCTTACCCAAGATCACAGTAGCCTGGATCTCTGGCATCACACCATAACTTCCTGTCTCTGTAGTGATTTATAGTATAAAGGACATTGCATGCAAATGTAAACTACAGAGGAAGGAGTGTTACATAAATACTTAAGAAGAACAAAATAACCTTTCTGCTTTTGCTACTTATTTGTTGTTCTCCCAATTTCCAGGGTTTTCATAGAGGAGATAAAGTGTGATTTGTACTTCTGTTTCTTGACCCAACTTTTTTTTTTAACGTTTGTTTATTTTGAGAGAGAATGAGAGCAAGAGAGTGGGGAAAGGGCAGAGAAAGAAGGGGAGAGAGAAAATCCTAAGCAGGTTCTACTCTGTCCGCCAGAGCCCTGGGCAAGGCTTGATTTCACAAACCGTGAGATCATGACCTTAGCCAATATCAAGAGTTGGATATTCACCCAACTGAGCCACCCAGGCGCCCCCTGACCCAACTTTTTTTCTTTCTTAAATAGTTTATTGTTATAACACCCAGTGCTCATCCCCACAAGTGCCCTCCCCCATGCCCATCACCCCCCTGCCCATCTCCCCCACTCCCATCAGCCCTCAGTTTGTTCTCAGCATTCAAGAGTCTCTCATGCTTTGCCTCCCTCCTTCTCCCCACCTATTTTCCCCCTTCTCCCTTATGGTCCTCCGTTAGCTTCCTCCTAATCCATCTATATGTGCAAACATATGGTAACTGTCCTTCTCTGCCTGACTTATTTTGCTCAGCATGACACCCTCGAGTTCCATCCATGTTGCTATACAGGGCCAGATTTCATTCTTTCTCATTGCCATGTAATATTCCATTGTATAGATGAACCACATCTTCTTGATCCATTCGTCAGTTGATGGACACTTAGGCTGTTTCCATGTTTTGGCTATTGTCGAGAGCGCTGCTATGAACATTGGGGTACATGTACCCCTATGCATCAGCACTCCTGTATCCCTTGGGTAAATTCCTAGCACTGCTACTTCTGTTGACCCAACTTTTAAAGGGAGAAAGGATAATGTCAAGTTGCAGATAGAACACTGGAACTAGTTGCTGTTTTATTTTTAAATGAGGGGCATATTGACTGGTCACCTTAAGTCAGAGTCTTATCAGATTAGACTTAAAAGATGAAAAAAAAATGCCCTTTTCTTTCTCTTATAAATCAATTTTCTTGTTATCCTGAGCATGTCACAAGGAAACATGTTTGGGAGACTTTTGATGTGCGTGCCTACCTGGGTTTTGGGTTTTGGGCTTTGTTTTTTTTCCCAGGCCCACTACGACCGTGCTCATTCATTTATGTACTATGTCTATGGCTGCTTCTGCACTACAATAGCAGAATTGGGTAGTTGCTGCAAAGACCCAGTCGTTCTTTACAGAAAAAGTTTGCTAGCCCCTGTGTAACAGAGCACTTTAACAAACATTATATTCCTAAGATCTTCCTGACCATGTGCAATGTAGGCAGGGCTGCTGTTCTTCCTATTTTACACATGAGAAAAGGTTTGCTTGCTAATTTGCCATGAGTCACATGACAAGACTAGCACTCAGCTCTGGGCCTTTTTTATCCATAATACTCAAGAGTTTTCATATTCTTCTCTACTGCATCTACACAAGAGATGCTTTTGTTATAGCCAAAAGAAAATATACAGAAAAAGTGAGAACCATACTAACTGGAATGTTAATGAAGATTGTTAATGATTAAAGCTTCATTTCTGAGTGCTGGCTGGATTTTCTTTTAATTATGACAGTGATTCCCAAAATAGAAATTTGAGAACATTCTTTATCTGTGTTTAAATTAATTTGGTTGAATAAAGAGATTTCCATTGTTTCCTTGGAAACTGGTTCCTAGTGATACCCTAGCTCCCCCAGGCATTTAAAAAGTAAAATAAAATAGTACCACATTTTAACAGATGTCCTTGCTAGACTGCCCTTGGGTCTTGGAACATGCATTGGGCTTCACTGGCTACTAGTCTTCATTCTTGCCTGACAGGCCCTTATCTGTCTCCTCGAAAATTAATATCACAGCCACCAAGTAGTTAGACTGTTTGTTTTTACCAATTAAATTACTAATAATCTTTCAGTGAAACTAGTTTTCCCTTTTTTGGATTATGCCTACTTCAGAAGACCAGATAGATATTGGGCAAAACAGGCTGGCTTATTCTAGTAGAACATTTAGAAAATATTACCTATTAAAAAAATACTTTATGACTTCCTGCTGGGCTGATTTTAAGTGAAATATGGTGGGGAGATTTATTCCCAGTTCTCTCTGTATGTGTCTTTCTCTTCCCTTTTCTCTAATGAAGCTCGAAGCATCAGGCCGTTTATCAGAGATAATTATACAACAGATGGAGCTTTTCTGATATATAATAGTCTCAAAGTGGAAGATTCTTTCCCATAATGAAGAATGCCCAAACTTTAAATGTCTCTTTTGATTTTAATTTAAAGGTATTTTTTTTTCAGTGCATTTATTTATCCTGGAAGCTGATTCTATAAAGCATGCTGCTTTTATTATGGCACTGTACTAAAAAGATTGATACTTTGCAGTACAGTATAATGTATAGTATTATGCTTGTATCAGATTGAATGGCTGTAATTTACCGGGAATCAATGTATAGGATCATTAAATTAATCCCTGTCAAAAAGCTGAAGGACTTGAGCCATTTAGCAGTGTTTTCTTACTAATTATGAAATTATTTCTGTTCCATAATGTTATCTGGCTTGAAACTTATTGAGGCACTTTATAGGATCATGTGACCCTCAACATGTAGTCAAAATAAAGACCAAATTAAAGCAAAAACAGTGATTTTTAAATTACTCATTTGCTGGCTTTTTTTTTCTTAAAAGATTTATAAATCCTATTTTTTAAATACACATGTAAAGCAAAGACATAGAGGTTTATGTAGAATAGAAAGTGAAAATACTTTCTTATATCTCTACCCCCAAATCACACTAAATTCCCATTCTTTCCAGAGATAACCATTGTTTATTCATTTTGGGTTTTTCTTTTTTAAGTTATATATATTTTTGCATACGTAATGATTTTCTTCATTTTTAGAAATCTTTTTTAAGAGAGAGAGCATGCAATCGGGAGAGAGGCGGAGGGATGGAGGGAGGGAAGGGGGGAGGGAGACAGAGAGAGGATGAATCTTAAACAGGCTCCATGCCCAGCACAGAGCCTGACATTCAAACCCATGACCCTGAGATTGTGACCTGTGCTGAAATCAAGAGTTGGACACTCAACCTACTGAAGCCACCCAGGCGCCCCAATTTTTTTCATTTTTATTCAAATGAGTGCATATTTCATTTATTGTTTGTAACTTCTCCCACTTAACAGTATATTTTAGAGATCTTGTCAGATCAGCATATAAAGATCTGCCTAATTCATTTTAAGCTGCTGCGTAGTATTTCATATTTTTATTATTATTTTCTTTTTTTTGATACTTTATAACATTTCACTACTATAAACCATGTGAAGTAGACATTTTTGTACATGACTAATGGTGCATGTGTCATTTCTCCATGATAAATACATGGAGGAGGAACTAAGAAGTCAGAATGTATATTTTTTAACTTTTGATATACATGGCCCAAATTAATTTCCAAAATGACATTATCAAATATACTCCTAAGAATGGTGTTTGAGAGTGTTTCCCATACTTTCACCATTGGTAGGTGTTCTGAGGGAAGGAGACAGTAGGCAAAAGAATGGCTCATTTTAACTGGCATTCCCCTGACATCTCCTGACACTGAGATTGAGCATCATTGCACATTTGTTAACTGTTCATGCCTCCAGTGATTTGCCTGTCTCTGTGCTTTGCTTATTTAACTGTCTTTTCCTTTATGGTTTGTAGGAGCTCATAAATCGTTGTTATGTATCTTGCAAATGTTTCCTTCTGGTATGTCACTTGGCTTTTAATTTTGATTTTGGTGTCTGATATTTTAGTTGAAAATTTACAGGTTTTTTAAAGTCAGGTCTGTTGGTCTTTTGTCTTCTAGGTTTGTGTCTTTCTGAGAAGGCTTTCTTTGCTACAGGGCTAAAAAAATTCTTTAATGTATTTTAATGCTTTTATAATTTTTATTTTTCTATATTTAGCTCTTGAATCCATCTGGAATTTATTTTGTACATGATATGAGGTATAGGATTTTACCTTTATAACTTTTCTAAATGGAGAATCAGTGATCTCAAAACCATTTATTAAATAGGCCTATTTTGTAATACCATGAATATATAAACACAGATCTTAGGCCCTTTTATTTTATTCCATTGGCTACTTGTATATTCCTAAAACTGGAATATATCTTTGTGGTATGTAAAGATATCTGGTAGAGTTAGTCCCCCTTAGTTTATTTTTTTTCTAAATTTTATTAGCTATTCGTTTGTATTTTCTCTTCTTGATGAATTTATAGTCAGCTTGTCAAGCTGTATTAACAATTACAGTGTGATTTTGATTAGGATTATATTGATTTATTTGGAAATAATTGACATTTTAATACACTGTTGGGTCTTTTCATAGGAATACTTTTTGTCTTCATTTATTCAAGCCTTATATATTTTTGAGTAAACACCTATCGTTTTCTTCTTGTAAATCTTCAGCATTTCTTACAAGACTACTTCTAGTAGCATTTTGCAAATTTAGTATTTGTGGTAGGGGTTCTTTGTAGCTATTATCAGTTTAAGGAAATTCTTCTATTTATAACTTGCTAACCTTTTTTAAGTCAGAGAGGAGTGTTTTATAAAATACTTGGGGGGGGGCATCTTTGGAGATGATCATTTGGATTTCTCCTTTAATATGGAATGTCTTAATTTAATGGGTTTCCAGGATTAAACTGTCTTTGCATTCCCCAAATTAAGCCCTACTAGTTTTTTCAGTATACTGCTGGGTTCAAAATGCTAATTTTATTTAAAATTTTACACGTTTTTAATAAGTGAGTTAATTATGTGTATATGTCTGTTTATATGTGGTGGGCATGCTATTCCTATCTAGTTTTGGAATCAGTTACATTAATCTTATAGAAAGCTGTTCATCTTTTCCTGTGCTCTAAACAGCTTTTTGTCTTATATTCTCATATTATGTAACATATCTAGTCTTTGAAAGCTTGAAGAAGTTATTCATAAAGCTTATTGGCCTTATATCTGATGTTGGACTGTTCATATTGTCTACCTTATTTAAAGTCAGTTTTAATAATATTAATAAAAACAGTCATTTCATTTAGACTTCTAAATTTCTTGGAATGCATAACTTTCATTGTTAACTTTATTTTTTAATGTTTTTAAAATGCTTGTTTATTTTTGAGGTGGGGGTAGGGGAAGAGAGGGGAGGATAGAGGATCTGAAGTGGGCTCTGTGCTGACATCAGTGAGCCCAACATGAGGCGTGAACCGTGAGATCATGACCTGAGCCAAAGTCGGATGCTTAACTGACTGAGCCACCCAGGTGTCGCTCACTTATTAGATTTAGAATATATATTATACCAAGTATTCAAACTAAATCTCTTTCTTAATTACACTGATATTGGTTATATTACCTAATTTGTCTTTGTTTATGGTCTTCTAGTTAATGGAGAAATATTAAAGGCCTGGGAAGTTGTCACGGCCACCAGTGTGTTTTTACAGCATTACAGCCTTATCTTCTACTCTTGTCCTAGTCCATAAATTTGTCAAAAGAGCCTCCCATTGATACATGTTAAACACGAAAGCAAATTCTTTAATTGGCTTATCATCTGTGTGGTCATTTAGATTCTTAATTTTGTATCAAGCATCCTCCCCTGTAATCTGGATCCTCATTGATTGTATCAGACCTGGCTACCCATTTCAACAGTGATGTTCAGCTCTGAACCATGCTAGACCCTTGGTGTCCTCAGAAGATGCCTTGGCACTCACTTGTCTTACCATTTTTAGTCGTGCTCCTAGAAGCTGTCTCAAAACCATTTTATCCACCCTAATTGCTTCCTCCAAGGAATTCCTGTACTGCCTACCTGTAACATCTAACTGCATATTGTTTTGGTTACCTCTCTGATGCGATAATGTCATCTCCTTGTACCAACTTAGAGGGTAAATCCAGAATTAGCAGAGATTTTATTATATGTTGCTTTGCTTTTCCCCAGAGCACCCAGCACTTTGCTTGGCAAGGCAGTACTCCATAAATGCTTACTGATTTAAATACTTAGAAAAGTTTTCTAATTCTTACTTCTGGAAAAATACTTCATGTGTTTTGGCACATTAAAGAGGAGTATGTTATTGCCCAAACCTGATTTGAAACAGCTACTTAATGTTCTTTTATTATTTTCTGTGACTGTGCATTCAGTAAGTAACCCCAAGATGAAGCCACTCAAAAAGGCAGTTTTCCTACCAAAATTTGAAATTCAGTTGCCTAGTTGTAGTGACAGTTAATTTCTTTTATCCACCAGAGCTTTTGGAATAATGGAATACTGTCTTTTTTTTTTTTTTTTTAAACTCTGCAGATAGCCACTTGCTTGCTGTGAAGGAATAGTTTTTGCTTATAAGTATTTCTTTTATCACTTGAATTTCCCCCTTTAGGATTCCCCTTTGCCTAACAGAAGACTAGCAGATTTTAAATACTCATTTTTCAGGGTCCCTTAACAAGTCTGCAAATCTGAAAAGTTTATTTCCCATGAAAATTTTCTCAGGCACCTATGAGATTATAAGTTACTGGGATTCAGACTAGGTTTTGAAGCAACATTATCACTGCCCCCCTCTTTGCAAATGCAGATTTTTGTTTTATGTTCTTATTAAGTGAAGTATCCTGTACTTTGCTGTGAAAGTAAAGGTCACGGTGAACATTTACATTTCACACAGTTTTAGCCCTTTGCAGTTGTCATATTTTTATTTTGCGTTGATACAGGTAATGGGTGACAGTGCTGATTTTAAACTAAATCTGAGCTTTATTATGATAGAAGTGCTTGGCTGAAAAAATCATATTCTGATGGGACCATCTATTTGGATGTGTTAAAAGTGGTTATTCTGACCTTATATTTTAATTGTGTTTGTGAACTTCTCTCTTAAAATTCAGAGCTGCCAGTGCCAGAAAGTGTCTACATGTAACTTTACATTTTATATTCACGTGCTCTGTAATTTCATAAACCATTTCACTTTCTGATCTATCAAAAGGACAATTTTTTTATTTAATAAAAACAGTAGCATGCCATCTTTGCAAGGAAGTTTTTAAATTTCAAAATATCCACATAAACACTTCTCTACATAATTCAAATTGTGACTGTTTTTGCAAAGAGAGGTCCCATTGGTAAGACTTGCTTGCGTTTGCTTCTGTAGAAGGTTGGATGCAGGTACCTTACATTCATTGTCACTGTGAACACATTGCCAGCAATGGTCCAGCTGCCTATAGGAGAGGCTCACCAAAGAGCCAAGGAAGAAGGCACCTGCATTCAAAATTCTTTTTAAATGTCCACAGGGCAATACCTGCGGCCTAAGTAAAGTCTTTTTCCATTTTCTCTGAAGTGTCTCATGAAGAACATGCACAAGTTACTTCCCTTTCTGGGGATGGCATTGCAGCCTTTCAGTTGCTGATGTAGGCCAAGATTTAGGAGAGCACCTTTGGTAACTGAAATATGATGTCAAAAATAAAAGCTCTTATAATGCTGAGTGGTTTCTCCATTAATGTTATGAGATTCATGCTCATGTTGATGATAAAATGCAAATACAGAAATCTGTGTTGGGCACTAGTTATGCCTGTAAATAGTCAGAACTGAAGCCTAAATTGAAGAAGTGACAGTTCCTGATTTCATATCCATATTAAATAAGCTTTATCACAGAGAGAAGGAAGTATCAAAAAATAGAACTATTAGCCAGGTGATATTTGGACCTCTCAAAAAAGCATTCCAGTTTTTGTTTCTGTTTCTGTTTTTTTTGTTTTTTTTTTTTAAGTTTTTCATGTTTGTTTATTTTTGAGAGAGTGCAAGCTGGGGAGGGGGAAAGAGAGAGAGAGGGAGGGAGAGCGGGAGGGAGGGAGGGAGACACAGTCTGAACCAAGCTCCAGGCTCTCAGCTGTCAGCACAGAGCCTTACACAGGGCTTGAACTCCCAGACCGCGACATCATGACCTGAGCCAGAGTCGTACACTTAACTGAATGAGCCACGCAGGTGCCCCACAGGGGTTCTAGTTTAGATCCCTAAGATGGTAGTTGGTGTCTTAGAATTTCAGTGTTATTTCAGTGCTGTTGTACTTTATCACATTTTGGATGTGATATATTGGAAGCTCTGTTTTGATCGTAAGGAGTTCTGGGTGAGAGATCACATCTGAAAAACTGAAATCAAACATTTAATTGCTCAGAATTTTTTTAATTCCTTGAAACATGTTTTTACTCTTCCTGTATTAGCAGAAACAAAATGTTCTGGGTTGAAATTATGACCATAGAGTTTATTCTATTACCCCTTGCCTTTATTTACTCAAAATATTTAACACTTTGTTGAGAATGGGCTAAATGTTTTACTTTTATTAATACTAGTGCATCCAGTTGTTCTCTGCAAGACCAGAGTAAACCAACTGACATATGAGGAAAGTACGGAGAAGTTGGAAATTATATTAACCTTTAGATTAATTTTTGTTCTATACCAGTGCTTCTCAAAGTGTGGCCAAAGGACCTATGAAGTCCCCAAGATCCATTCAGGGGTCCATAGGGTCCTTCTTCTTCCCACTGTGTATCTGTGTGAAGGGTGGATTTTCTTGATACCCTTCGTTTAAAATTGAATGCAGATGAACATTCAGATGTCTTCCTGTAAAACATATCATAATATTCTCAAAAGGTATAAATTGCTTTTTCTAAAACAGTATGTTTTTATGTTGACATGTAATTATTTTGTGAATTTTAAATGAAGCTATGTTTTTAAATTTTTTCAGTTTTAATTTCAAATCAGGTACATACCAATAGATATGCCTCACATAACCAGAAGCACATTAGTGTCCTCGATAATTTTTAAGTGTAAAAAGTTATCAAGACTAAAATGTTTGAGAACTGCTGTGCTAGATCAACATGTAAATATGGTGAGAAATCAACTATATTTAAAATTGTTCCATTTCCCTTCTGAATAGTTATTTATGTTCAGTAATTGCTTTTGGCCTGGATCATTTTCATTTAGCAGTGGAAAGTATATTTTTGAAAACCTAACATGCTAGATTACTAAAGTGAGTCAGTCTTTACCCTTGCCTTTGAGGCTCATTCCATTTAAGGCCATTGCTGGGTCATGAGAGTATTTCTTCCAAAACACATTCTCTGGCCCCAGCAGGGATGTCCACTTTAACTCCTGTAAGAGTCCATCAGTACTAGGTGAATAGAAAGCATTACAGGTTTAATTTTGCTTGTAGTGTTGTTCCCTGGGGAAAGTGGTATGGGAGAATTTTTAATTTTATTTCTTTTGAACAAATAGGCTAATAAGCATACCCACACACAAACATATCCTAACATTTGCAGAGCTGCCCAGCGCTATAATTATTTCGGGGAGCGAGAGTAGTATGGTTTTGAAATTTTGTTGAGAAGCCCTTTATAAGCAGAATAGACAGCTATCAGTTGCTACTTCTGACCCACTTTGAAAATCCCCTTCTCATGAATCCCTAATTTAGATCTAAATGGTGTGAGAGATCATGCAATACGTTAGGATTAGAATTTCTGACGGAGGGATTAACACTTAGATTCTGTAACAAGCTTTGTAAATAGTTTAATTTGAAAGTTTCATTTGGAGAAATGGGAGGGCTATTATCTGTGCTGAAGATTTTCTGTAAACTTAGATTCCCATTCATTATATCTTTATGTATCCTTGTTTTTAATCGATGGTGCTTTTCAAACTCAATTATGTAGACAGATTAGTTGTGTTCTTTCTGATTAAAACAATTCATGAATTGCAGGTTTAGGGTGAGGTTGACTTTTTTCTGAAGGAGATGACTTATTTTCTTGTACATTCTGATCTGTCCTTGATGTTCATTTCTTACTGGTCATTTCTTACCATTTTAAGTGTCTCTGTATGTATTGAAGGCTTTTAGAGAAGGAATATCTTACTGCAGAAGAAATACAGATTCTTTGAATACTTTAAAGATAGTTTTACATGCTTTATCTTTTATTTTTTTAAAACATTTTAACGTTCATTTATTTACTTTGGAGAGACAGAGAGCACAAGCAGGGAAAGGACAGAGAGAGAGGGAGACACAGAATCGGAAGCAGGCTCCAGGCTCCAAGCTGTCAGCACAGAGCCTGATGCAGTACTCCAACCCACGGACCCTGACATCATGACCCGAGCCGAAGTTGGACGCTTAACCAACTGAGCCACCCAGGAACTCCTACATTCTTAATACAGGCACATCACGAGACAGTGTAGAGTTTATTTCACTATCTCCGTTGCATAGGTTTTTTGTTTTTGCCTTTTTTTTTTTTTTTTTGAGTTGTCTCATCAAAAAACTCTTGATAAGATATTATAAATCTCTTGACAGGGAGGAGAATTGTATCTCTTGAATCTGTTGTCAGAGATTACCTTTTGAACACTGAGCCTAGGAAAGTGAGATGCTGCAAGGTAAACAGTGTGCAGATTATGATAGAGTGAAATTGACAAGCTGGTTAAAAAAGGATGATGCATTTCTAATTAGCCTACAGTGCCTTTAGTTGGAAATTAATTAGATACTGTTATGTAAATGTCATGTTAATTAAGCAAGAATATTGAAGTGTTATAAATTTGCAAAAGGAATGGCTATTTTTATGTTTTAATGTTTTGCAGTTACCATGAAAGAGCTGATAGTAGAATATTTGTTTGATTATCGAGCTTCTTGCAATTTTTAGCTGACTGACTTCTTGACAGTCCATTTTTCTTAATTGATGTGCTTTTAACACATGGTATACCTGCAGCCAATGAGGGCTGTTGAATCCAGGAGCCAAAAATAACCAGTTATCACATCTGTTTTAACAGAGCCGTTGTGGATAGATTGTTCATCTCTATTTTCTTTAGCTTTAATGTTTTTTATTTATTTCTGAGAGAGAGAGAGAGAGAGAGAAACAGCATGAACAAGGGAGAGTCAGAGAGAGAGGGAGATACAGAATCTGAAATAGGCTCCAGGCTCTGAGCTAGCTGTCAGCACAGAGCCCGACGCAGGGCTCAAACCCACAAACCGTGAGATCATGACCTGAGCCGAAGTTAGACCCTTAACCAACTGGGCCACCCAGGTGCCCCTGTTCATCTCGATTTTCAAGGTTAAGGAGAAATACTATTTTTCTGTATTTACTCAGCTTAGATTTAGAGTACCTAAGATGATTGCCATCCTAAACGCAGCTGCCTCCTATGTTCTCTGCTTCCTCCTTGAGTCACAGGCTTCAACCAGTCTATGGGATTGACTACTACGTGGGTACCTTAGAGGTTTCTTTGACATACTCAGTAACTCTATAGAAAGCTGACAGAAAATTTAAGAGTTCTACTTCAGCTTCAGCTTGAAATATGAGTGTTCATAAATAATGGGACACCTTCATTGAGTCCTCCTGGTTTTGCAGGTTACAGTGAAGTTAGTATGCAGATTTGACCCGCGTCTTCAACTGTATAGGACTGAAATTAGTACTGCTTTTCCAAGAAAATCCACTACCTTATAGGAAACAGTATAAAGATTTCTTGTTGGGAATACAGCTGAAGAATTTTATTTCACGCCTGTCATGTGAAATTGCAAATGGAATCCATAGTGCTACATTATGTAGGACACCTTTAATACAAGAATAGAAACATCCCTAGAAGACAAAATAGTGTATTCAGACTTCTGGTCACAAATCACAAGCCACCACAGACATTATTTACTTGAAGTTCCAGACTCTAAATTTGTTGAAACTTACGAAAAAGTCCTCTGGATGTAATATCAAATTCAAAATTATAGTCTATTAGTAAATATCTGCAGATAGTGAAGAAGTCTGAAAAAAAAATCAGATATTTAATATGCTTTAGCAAAAGAAAGCAAAAAAGTACTCTTAGTGATTGTCTAAAAGATTAGGTTGAATTATCTTCATATCATCTGGTTCAGAATTGCCAGAGAGCCTGTCATTAAACAAGGAATTTTATGTTGTTGTTTTTTTAAATATTCAAAAACCCAAAACTTATTTTTCCAAACTTAATTGCCACTACTGTAGACTAGATAGTAATGTTGTGAATCATGCTGTGCTTTGAAATACATTTCTTTTCCTAACCGTGATCCCACTGACCACATAACATGCATGCACATACACAGTTATATTCATTTACACAACCCAGTCTTGAAGAGGCTTCCTCACCTTGCTCTTCAGTTATTATCTCTGTCTGCCTGCTGCTTGGAAAGGAGAGGTGGTAGGGCCAAAGAACCATATGCTGCCCTTCTCTCATGCATTAGAAAGCCCAGTAAAGGAAAACCAACTCCATTATTTGATGGAACAGGTGCCCTAACTTTGACCCTCACCATCAGCTCTCAAAATTATTTTGTTGGCTATAACCACATGGCACCCATGTTATATTTTTATTGTTGTGGACAAAACCTTGAAGATTCCCCTTGAGTAGTCCTTAATTTTCTGCATTCATTTTAACAGAGTTGATTTGGAATTACATGTGGTCCCTGACCTAACAGTGGTTCAGCTTAGGATGATTTTTAGACTTTATGATGGTACAAAAGCCATAGGCGTTAAATAGAAACCATACTTGAATTTTGAATTTTGATCCTTTCCTCGGCTAGCAATATATAGTACAGTACCCTCTCATGATGCTGGNGCATTCATTTTAACAGAGTTGATTTGGAATTACATGTGGTCCCTGACCTAACAGTGGTTCAGCTTAGGATGATTTTTAGACTTTATGATGGTACAAAAGCCATAGGCGTTAAGTAGAAACCATACTTGAATTTTGAATTTTGATTCTTTCCTCGGCTACTGTACTATATATAGTACAGTACCCTCTCATGATGCTGCGCAGCAGCGGTGAGCACAGCCCTCAGCCTCACCATCACAAGGGTCCACAGCCAATACACGTAGACTTATTCTGTACCCATACAACCATTCTGGTTTTCACCTTTGGTACACTGTTCAGTAAATTAGATGAGATATTTATTACTTTAATATAGGCTCTGTGTTAGATGACTTTGCCCAACTGTAGGTTAATGTAGGTGTTCTGAACACATTTAAGAAACAAGCTAGGCTAACTAGAATATTCAGTAGGTTAGGTATATTAAATGCATTTTCAACTTGCGATTTTCAACTCATGATGGAGTTTTGGGATGTAACCTCATTGTAAGTTGAGGAAGACCTGTAATTGTGTAAAGGTAGATAGTATCTTCCTGTGACTCTTCCTTTTATTTGAGAGTAAAGGAATTTTGTATGACAGCACAATTAGTGTAGAATGTATGTGCAGTGCTCATAAGCGTCTGTTTTTGATTTTAAAAAGTTTCATAGGTTATAGTCTGCCAGACCAAACTTAATTCCAAGGTTTCTGTTTATAATATTGTCCAGTTATCAAAGCTGGGATATATTATCACTGCCAGTTACTCATGTTGTCAATTTGTTTTGGCTCAACTATGGTTCTATTTGTACTTTACTATAATGTAGTGAATACATTGGATTGGGTTGTTAGTTTAACAAGCTCTCTGGAGAACACTTTCATGATGATGCATGTTGAGGTATGCTAGGTAGCCTTAAAGTTATTTGTGTATTTGCCAAAACCTACAGAAATTCATTCATTAGGAATTTTAAAAAAGATCAGCTCTCAGTCTACAGACTGAGGTAGAGATTACATTTGTAAACATGGGAGTGTTAATTCAGGAGTCCTAGCTAAATTTCTTTAGGGGTTTTGATGTGACCAGTTTCTCCCTTCTCTCATAATTTTACTGGATGAATTATTTTGTGTCCTTTTTAAAAAAGTATTCTGTTAATTATGCTGCTGTTGACTCTTGTGCTCTGTGCAGCTTGCAATGTTGTGGGTGCTCTGAGATCTTGGCCAGATATTGAGCTGGGAGTTAAAGAAAATGTTATCAGAGATTAGAACTGACTGGGTTGTTAATATTTACATTGTGTTTAGCTGGTTTTAAAATGTGTGCTAAAATTACTTCCTGTGCCTACCCGAACCTATTGCATCAAAATTTCCAGAGTCTGGGTCTGGGAATCTCTACCTTGAAAATGCTCCTTTGAGCTTTCCAGATTCTGAAAATGTCCTAGTGTTTTTATCTAATGGTTATGCAAATACATATACACACACACACATATATATATGTATATATATGTTTATGTATGTATTTGTTTATATATATACACATATATATAATGCAAGTATATATGTTAAAATCCTTCAGTGTGTCTATTTAAGATTTATGTGCTTCATTCTAGTGTTTCATTTTCTTTATGTAATACCGCACTTTTAAAAAAAAGGTTTTAAAAAATGCACATTACTCTCCCAATTTGATCAAGTAGCTTGGAGTGGTCACTTAATAAACACTATTAATTGCCCACTGTTGACATTGTCATGACCTAAGAGTAGATGACAAAGTAGGTCTTGGCTCTTGGGAGCATAAAATCTGGTGGAAGAGAAAGTGATGATACATAATATAAAGCTTTATAATTTATGAAGTCTTTTTGTATAGATGATCTCATCAGCACTGTGGCTTATGGGCAGTTTACTATGCCCATTTTTAGTTAAACTTACCCAGGATTACTGAGCAAGTAGGGTGTAGTTGCAGGACTTTAAATGGAGTCTTCTGTAACAGACTATCACTTCCCAGAAATCAAAATGCTTTGGTTAACAACAACAAAAAACAAAACTAAAATCAAAAACCTCACATGGAGGAAAAAGCTCAAGTGTGTTTATGGATCTATCAAAGCCAGTGCCTAGAGGGTTCTTACGGATGTGGGATCTGTATCAGGTTTTCCAGCAGCTCATTGACTCTTCATGTTGCCTGTTTGCCATGTTGCCCATTTGGACTCTGGAATTTTAGTATGTTGAGCTTTCTCTAATATTTGTGATGTTTGTAGAAAAATTTTCAATTGAAATGTCTTGCTCTTTTGGCCTTTCTAATTTTCAATTTATTCTAGCCTCATTTTCAAATTCTTGAGAAGTATTTCCTGGTGATGCTGGCTAATGATGAATATCATTCTTCCTGATTACATTTAGCATTTATTATTTGTTCCATATTCTTTGGCACTTGGTCATTTCCCATTCAGCTCTTTTTTGCTGTCATGTATTTTTTTCTCTTTATGTACACAAATGTTGTCTTCCTAACAAGATATAAACTGTTTGAGCATGAGACTAACCCATGTGGTGACAAATAGTAGGACTTACTAAGTGCTGTTTGATATTAACAATACACTTGCTTGGTTTTTCCTCCCTTCTCCTGTTTCCTCTTCTGTGTCGTCCTACACCCACTAAGGTTGGCTGCTCTTATGGCGTTGGGGTAGGAAAGGGTGGAACTAATGATAAACTTCTTAGGTGGGATCTCCAGGTCCCTAGACCTGTGGATGTTGGTGGCATAAACTCTGGAATAGGGCTCAGAGCTCTTTCACCTTTCCTTCCTTTTCACTGGGTAACTTCAGTGATATGAACTCTTGTCATTGTTGGCTTACAGCTGTGCCCAGAAACTATGTATCCCTTTGCTAGTCATCATCACCTGAGGAACCTTTTCAGAATAGTGTAACATTTGCCTGTATGTTTTATTCCTTTATGATCACCACCACTGCCCTTCCTAGGGCATGTCAAGAACCACTAGTACTCATGTTTGTACAGTAACTTCCTATTTCAAAAGGTAGGGTGTGGTCTCCAACATGGGAGTATTGGAGTATATATATCAATATCAACTTAAGAATTTATTGATGGTCCTAATTCTGCAGAATAAAATTTCTGCTTTTCAAGTCTTCACCCAGTAACTGACTATATCCCTTGCATACTCTTGAACTATGCCTGTCTCCCAGATCTCTGGGTTCACAAGATTCCATAAAGGCCCTTCTTCCTATCATATTAGAATTAAAGTAGATATTCTTCCTTGTTCAGTAATGCTCTCTTTATATATTAAAATGATCTATATTTCGTCTGTAAAGCAGTGTTTTTTGTTCCTTTGGGAGTTCCCTCTCTTTGAGTAATGCTATTTTTACAGTAAATTCAAAGGTAGGGTGACCGCTAAGATCAGCTTAAGAGGGAGTGCTCCTGCTTACTGCTTTGTGGAAAAACTCATCTTCCCAAACTTTTGGGTAATTTTCTCTCACCTGCATTGGAATTCTAGTTAAAAGTATATCCTTAACTTGTGAACATTATGGAACTCAGTTATTTTTTATGAAAAGCATGTTGTTATTTAGAAAGAATATGGACGTATAGTCTAAAATGCTGAACTAAAATTAGGTCCTTAGAAATTAGCCTTCTGGTACTACCTCCATCTTTCCTACTGCCCCTCTTCATGCACATTTGCAGGTTGATCCCTGCCTTTTTAGATTTCTCTTTATCCAGGATAGGAGCTTCGGGCATGTAGAAGATACGTCCTGACTGATGTGCCTGCCTTTCTGTTTCTAGGTGGGCCATGCACAGACACAGCTCATGTCTCGTTAATCACACCAACCAAAAGACCCTGTGGTACAGGTACGTACACCATTCTTACCTGGATTCATTCTTACCTGGATTCTTCACAGAAATTAGTTACTGGCTTAAACATGGTGTCTTTGCCAGGGTACTCTCTAATTTCTTCCATCAGTTGTGAAGGTGATATATTATGTGCTAAGTTTTGGGAGTGGAGGTAGAGTGAACAGGGGATCACAGTGGTGCTCTTAGAGGTCAGAGTGAGTTAATGCTGGCAGCTAGAACCAAGAAGGTGGACATGAAAATTTACCTACTTCCTAGTGTCTGAGGAATATTATTAAGACATGAAACATACAAAAAATACAAGTAATTGTCTAGTTTCTGGCATGTATCTAATTTGTCTCAGTCTTGGACCTACTGGAAAAAAAAAACATTGTTTAAATAGTGGAGGCTGGAGGGTGAAAGAAGTTGTCAACTTTTTAACTTGATGATTATAGTATCCTAATAGTTTTAGAACATTTCTTCCACTTGTCTTAAAGCCAGGGGTATGATGAAATCATTCTTTTTAGATGCATTGAATCCCAAAAACATCTTTGTGCATCTGTGACATTTTTATTAGACATGAAGTCATGAATCTTACAGCTTTCTAAAGAGCAGTTGTAATGCCCATTGCTCGCTTAGTCTGCAGCTTCATTTATTTTAAACAATATTTGCTTTTTCTAATAATGCTCCCTGCTATTTAAAATAACTTTAAGATTATATTTGGAAGAGCCAAAGTAATTATATTGTTTTTCTAAAGGTCACAGTCAAAGTCTTTTTCGAAACATAAAAGTCTTTTTAACTCCTCAATAGAAATAGCACAAACTATTTCTGTGCACAAAGTTAAACTGAAACCTCAGTCCCTTTAAATGCTCATAGTTTTGATGTTAAACCTAAAATAGGCCTGTCCTTGCAGAGTTTTAGAGTAAGATCTAGGCATTGAACTCTGAGGAACTTAATTTTCCTCTCCCGTACCCATTTTGAGGCAAGGTGTGAGATAGTCCTGGCATGCTCTCATCCCTCCTGTGCCCAGCACCCAGGCTCTCCTCAGTAGTTCGTGGTTAAGATAGAAGAGAGCTGTGTCCAGGCCATCCTGACCAGCCAGTAAGAGGTCAGAAGCTGGGAAACACTCAGAGCCTTTTGATCTCGCTCGCGTCCAGCACTTCACATGCACACTACACTTTAGTCTTTCTTTCCTTTCAGTCTTTGATCTCAGGGCGCACTTTACCATTGGCATTACTAACATGTTGAGGTGGTCAGGGAATCATTCTCAGACACTCCGGAAGGAGACTCGTGCTCAGCTTAGACACTGAAACTAGTAGGAACCCTTCCTGGATCTCATGTACTTGTGTGCTTTATTTTCTAGGCATATCTCTTTCCTGTTTTGTATATCTAAACACAGTAACAATGTTGATTGCATGCTTACTGCATTACTAGGTACCATTCAATATGCTTTACATACATACTCATTTAATCTTCAGAACAGTTCTACAAGATAATTATTCCTGTTTTATAAATGACATAAATGGGCACTCAGAAAGTTACGCATTTCCTGGGGTGGTAATATTACTATTAAGTAAGAGTCAGGACTTGAACATGGATCTTTCATTTTTTTTTAATTGAGTTTTTAATTCCAGTATAGTTGACATACAGTGTTATTGTAGTTCAGATTCGTGAAACTGAAGCGATTCAACACTTAAGTTGAAACTGAAGCAATTGTTTAATGATTCAACAGTTCTGCACATCACTCAGTGCTCACCATGCTAAGTGTACTCTTTAATCCCCACTACCTATTTCACCCATTGCCCGCCCTTCCCCCCACAACCACCAGTTTGTTGAACACAGATCTTTGAGATGCTAAAGCCATTGTTGTTTTCCACTATATAACGTTACCACATATTGCATTTTATTGTAATTACTTATACTTCCAGCTAGATTGTGGAAAAGCATATCATTGATGAAATATGGAAATAGAGAAACACAGGATTTTGAAACATAGCATATTATGAAGTAGTTTTAAAAATGTGAGCTCTACAGGGTGCCTGGATGAGTCAGTTAAGCATCTGAATCTTGATCTCAGCTCAAGTCTAGATCTCAGGGTCGTGAGTTCAGGGTGTGAAGCCTCCTTAAAAAAGTAAAAAAAAAAAAGTGAGTTCTAGAAGCAGATCTGGTGTCAGATCCTAGACTGACCATTTACAAAATGTGATTCTGAGTAAGTTAATCTCTCAAAATTTGTTCTTTGTCTGTAAGAACAAATGGATGGTGAATCTATCTCCTAGGTTTGATGTGAGAAATAATATACATAAAGCTCACATAATAGATCTTCAGTAATGGTAGGTGCTGTCATACTATAATCACTAAAGATTATGTGTATATGATTGCCAACTGTATACATGTGGTGTTGATGGTGTTGATATTACATTAATAGGTAGTTTAGGCAAAAAGGAGTAGATTAGAATTTACCAGAGTGTATTCCCATGTCTAGTTTCATTAATTGATTTTATATTGATCACATTCTTTGTTGCATGTCAGTACTATGTTAGGAACTGAGGGTAATATTTTTAGGTTTCCACAAATGAAATGATAAGGGAGGCATTGAACTCTTAGTCATACATTTCTAGGCCTCATTTTAGGCGAACACATACCTCTTAACTAAAAAGAGATTGAGAATTTCTGGCTTGGAAGGACATTAATGCAACATGCAGGTCATCTCCTAAAAAACCTGAAAGAAAGTTGAGATTTCTTAGCTTGGACATTAAAGGCCATCAAGTTCAGCCACCTTCACTTTTTTTCAAGAAACCTATCTGTGCCCCCCTCAGGCTCCTTGAGCTAGCTGGATGACTTCAGCCTTACACAATGGCCTTGACTTTAGAGGGCAGAACTTTCTGATTTTCTGAGGTAAATTAAATGATTTGCTTTGAGAATCACAGGTTGACTGTCTTTGTTTCCATCTTGCCGTCCTGAAATTAGCAGTTGCTCATCATGGGGATTCTGGCCATTTTTCCTGTAAATCACTACCAATTATTTATTGTTATGTTGCTGGAGTGTCTTGTATTCTTTATGTCTAAGTCTTCAAGAATAGGACTCCTGCCTCTAACACATGCCCTGTAGTGCTTCTGCCACAATGGGTACTGAAACAATAGCTCTCCTAAAGGTCTCTCAGAACACAGGCTTCAGGCATAGATGATTAGTAAAAGATTATCTTACATCCACATGTTCTTTCTTAGGAGCCATAGAATGAGACCCATTGAATTAGACTATACAGACTCTTCCCAGCTAATCTGACCATACAAGTTTGGACCTAAAGCAGCCTCTAGCATGATAGTGATGTCAAATTAGAAAAAGAATATGTACTTAGTCTAGAATAAAGTGTTTCTTTAAGTCCGTGGTCCCTGAAGAAGGGCATACAATATATAAAGCCTCTGAAGTACAGGGAGAAAATAGTACAAGCTCTTTATGTCAGCCTTTTAAAATTTCTGTTTTGCAAATTGATTTCATAATTGTATATTAGTCCATGCACATAGTTTAAAGCAAGCAAATACACATAGAAATATATGTATTTGTTAATATATATAAACATATTAAAGGTACATAGCTAAGTGTCTTAGGTGTGCACACTCAAAAAAAGTTAGTGACCTCTTCAGTAAATATGTTATTTCTTTTTAGTGCTTTGAAAATTAGATATGGAGGCTAGCATCAGACTCATTATTAAATGGTTTTAATATATCAAGACCTGAGTGTAAGCCTGAATGGTTGATTATGTCTCTATTTACATTTCAGGTGACTACTTTTTGATCAGTGGATATTGTAATTTAGAGAGATGGACAGTGGTGTGGAGTGGTTGGTCTGCAGCCATCGCAGTGAGAGAGGGAACTCTTTTAGAAATTGCTTTGTGAGGACTGTGAGTCTAAGAAGCAGATTACAAAAAGGAACAGTAGTGGCAAATGAAAGGTCAGTTTGTATTTGTGAGCTAGGTGAGAAATGCTTTTCCTTAGATGCTGGCTTTTAGCCACATAGAACTATTAACATTTAGACTCTTTGTAATCTGTGGAATAGTAAACTTTCTCTCTCTCTCTCTCTCTCTCTCGTGTGTGTGTGTGTGTGAGAGAGAGAGAGAGAGAGAGAGAGTGTCTGTGTGTGTGTGTGTGTGATCATTGTGGTATTCAAGCAGAGAAAAATGAAGTGAAGGTGCATGTGGTTTTGTAATATCAACAGTCAGCAAAGACTTGAAAATGTGCCAAGTCCCAGGTTGCTTTTGGTTAGAATGTGAGAGTGAAAGCATTTCATACTTTCAGATTACTAGAGAGAATTTACCTTTCTTCCAAGAGCTCAGAATGTTTCACACATGTTCCCTTGTTAATTCTCACAGCATTCTTGCCAAGAGTGAGTATATTATGAAAGAAATAGTTCACTTTCTTTGGTAACAGACCACCAGAAGATTCCCTTTCGTCCTTCATCTTTTCTATGAAGTTCTACCTTAAGCCAAAATGTTGTAATCTAAGCTATGATGTTAGACAGTTTTATTTGAAGGTATTTGGATATTTAGGTGAATATTTTATGCGGTCATATTTATATGTTTAAAGTGCCTTGTGGGACAGGAGAGAAATTTGTTGCCTTTCTGTAGGATTTCTTGTTTAAAGGCCTGTAGCTGTTTGTTTGTTTGTTTGTTTTACAGAGTTACAGCAAAAGAAATAAGTTGTTTTGCATTTCATTTATTGGAGCTTGCAGTTGATGAATCTTAAATTTTAAGCTGTAATTGATAGAACCATGCCTTGTCTGGAATCTTTGTGGAGAAATGCTCTCTCTCCACTAGGACTCTTGAACTGTAACTAATTCAACGACCCTGCTCCTTCCAGGTGGGACAGTAACCAACTCTTCACTCTATGCTATGTTAAGTATATCAAGGGGTAGACTACTTAGTGTATGAAAAAAAGGAAATTTTCCCTTTCCTAGTTCACCGCTCTTACGTGCCTTTTGTTTTTTCATTTTATAGCCCCTTTATTTTGGAAGGTAAAATAAGGAAAAAGTCATAGGTAACTTTCAAACTTAATGGTACTGTCAACAGCTTTTTGGCTTACCATATCTACATTCACTTTTACTCTTCTTCTAGCAGGTATGTTGAGTAAATAATACTCTCTTTGATAGACTTGAAAAATGATGGTTTTTAAATGCTGTGTATATGTTAAAATGTGATTATAATTAGTAGAATAGCAAGTAAAATAACCATTTGTGGGGCCATAAGGGAGTTACAGTATCGCCTGAGATGAAAGCAGATGGGACTAGAAACTGTCCCATTAAACATCAAGGCAGGCTTTTTGCAGAAAGTATCATCAATCCCACTCTAATGCAAGAAGCACGTTATTTTCATTTAACTGTATATCCCTTGCTTGCTTTCTTTACTTTTAAAAGTTTTCTTTTTTTGTCTTTCTCTTTTCCTTTCCTTTTCCATTTCCTTTTCCTTTCATTTTTTTCCCCCCAGAAAACCCATGTTTATCCTTTTGGGTTACCTGTTTTTCTTTCAGTGTGATGAATAGTGACATGCACTAGATACACTTGTATTGTTCATTGTTTCCCTTTCCTCCCCCAAAACGTTTTCTTGACTCACTTCTCTCAGACAGTCTGCTTGTGATACTATTGTTTGTTCTTACAAAGACACAAGAATTAAAAAAAAAAAAGAGAGAGAAGAGAAGAAACCCCCTCTTACCTGGAAGTTAAGAGAAGATTGATGTGCTGAACACTTTCCACATCAGTGTTCAGAAGCCAGTTAAAGGAAAATGTTTTATTGTTGTATATTACTAAGAGGTTTATATAAGATCCTTTAAATTGATTCAGAAGCTAAAGGGTGGTAGTGTTTAAATCAGAGGTAGCCCTATAAATCTAAGAAATACCTACAGTTGTGTGTTTTATCTCCTGGTGGAGTCAGTATTCATGGAAACATTTCAACCAGCTTTATTTGTCAGTATTACATATTTATGAATCTTCTGGAAAGGATGCTGTGGAGCTTTAAAGAGAGGTGGCTTTGGGTGTGAGTTCAAGTGTAATTCAGTTCCCTTTTTCATTCTTTTTCTCCTTGGTCCTTCAGGTATAGCTTTTCCCTGAGGTCTGCAGTATCAGCATTTGAGACAGAAAATTAGAAATTTGACCTACTTATGTAATATGCAAGTTCCCATCAGGAGACTATTAGGGAAGATATAAACCTTTCATATTTTATTAGCATTTAATGTAACCATTGAAGAAAGATCAAAACAGTAAATCTGTCATGGCAAAGAAAAAAGGATTAAAAAAATGTTTTACCTTGTGCACTCATCATCTCAGGTCCTAAAAGAGTTCATTTGATTCCTGGGGCAGGGGACAAAATGAGTACTATGTATTTGGCAAGATTGCAAACATTTCTCTAAAAGGTCTACATTCCAGTGTTTAATTATAAAAAACAAGCCACAGATTATCACGGTATGTTTTAATGGCTGTTTACTGATACTCTGCGGTTTTTGGCAAGTACATGGATAACTGGGGCAGGGAAATAACCCACTAATTGCTTTTTCTTGTGTTGGTTATAATTTTCTGTAAAGACTTTCATTTGCCTGAGTTGTTGCTTATATTAAGGAACAGAATGAGGTAGCAAGGCACTGTATAAGTAGATGATTTGATAGTCAGTATGTGAATAATAGGTGTTTTTAAAAGCACCTCATGCAATATATAGATTTCTGAAAAGTTTAGGGAGAGGAAAGTTACAGGTTACCTGTACTACTAAACGAGACTTTGGACCCATTGCCACTAATTGCTGTGGTTGCATTATAGGCCAGCTAGACATGTAATGCATGTGGACTTTAAGTCAAAGGTTTGTTTCAAAGCACTTGCTTGAATTTTGCTTATCAGAAGCGGTAGCTTCTCCTCTGAACAAAAGCTGATATAAGTGAATTATCAAGCCAGGGTGCCAGTCTTATCAAAAGGCATTTTTGCACTTGATGGATAAAAATACACTCCAGTATTAAAAGGAAAAGGAAGTGTGATGAGGCTTGCTGCTGTTTTGGATGTGTGTGTATTGAGAAGCCTCGGCTTTGGCGTTGAGCTACTAGTTATTGGTGGCTCACATGTTTTGTGTAAATTTGTTTGCTTAGATCCTTGAATGAAGTTATATCTATTCTCTCTCTTTCTCTCTCTCTTTCTCTCTGCTCTCTCTCTCTGTCTCTTTCTGTGTGTGTGTGTGTTTGCATTTATAGTCATTTATTTTATCATAGCTTGCACTCTTACAAAGGAGAAAAGCCATGAACTTCCATTAATTAGCTGTTCTGTTGCTCCAATGGGGCAAAATACCTGAGCCAACACTATTTAAAAAGGCTATCAAGGGAATTTAATACCCCTCTCCTCCTTTGAAACTTGGATTTGGGTGGGGGGAGGAGGATCTGGGGATGCCATTCAGGTGCTGTTCCATAGCACATGTGTGCCTTTTAGAGGACAGCACGTTAGAAACATAGCTTTCCTAGAGCAGTCTTACCAGAGGAGCGTGATAGAACAGCCACAAAGCTGCATTATAAATCATCTGAGCCTCGCGATGATACTGCCCATTAAGGAGACTCTTTTTTTTTTTTTTGCCCTACTCAGTTCCTGGCTGTACTAATAGAACAGCGCATCAAGCAAGGCTGTAAATAAAAGTTATTACCTAATAGGTGGGTACCGAAGTGGAACGGACGGAGCTGAGGCATGGAGGCCTTATTACTGCTCATCAGCAATTATAAACAGGATAAAGTGTCTGGGACTTGCGCTGATGCAGCGAGGGCTAATAGAGGCTGGGAATGACACTAGCCATGATAGGGTGATGTATGCTGATGGGTTTTTACTGCCTCATCGTGCTGCTTGCTTCCAAGACAAGTTGTGTTATCCGTTTTCCTGCTTGCTCATTTATCTGAGGAGACAGTCCCATTGCCTGTTCTGCCAGCAGGTGGGCTGGCATTTATTCCTCATACCTGTGTCTGCTTCTAAGGCACCCCCCCCTTGTGAAGAGTCTTAAGAAATATTTCATAATCATGGCCGATTAAAGCTGTAATCTTATTGTATTGCCTGCTGTCATGGTTATAGATCACACCTTCAGAAGTGGTTGCTTATGTGTAATATAGGACCAGCTGAGATACTGTAGTCACTCAGCCAGTCCAGTACTTTATTAAAAGACCACTGTGACAGTCCAGTAGTAAATTCTGTAGGAACATGCAAAAGAAGTGATAGGCATGCATCTTGCCCCTGACAGCTTATGCTATAAAGAGACAGAATAAGTCCAGAAACATAAACACAACTAATTCCAACGTTAGAGAAGAAGAAATATAACTAATGTTTATTTTCTAAAGTGAGGATGGGGAGGATTAATTACCTAATTACTACAAACAAATATAATACTAATTTTTTTAAAAGAATTATCCTTCTGATGAAATGCTTAAAATTTAGTTCCTTAGAGTCAGTAGGAGTGATAAGGGGACACTGGAATGTGGAGGCAAAGTCTAGCAATAGAACTTTGCTTTCCAGTGAATGGAAGACAGCAAGTATGACTTGGCAATGCTTTTGAGTAGCAGATAAGCACCTAATACTTGGGAAAATTGAGATACAGCTTTATTCTGTTCAGCTTTGACCACTCAACTTCACTAAATCACAGTAATTAGACCTTTGAGAGAGGAGAAGTGTGTAGCGTAGCCACAGAGGAATGCTTTGAAAAAAGGGCCTACCAGTTTGATCTAGGAGTTTATGAGCATTCTGACAGTTTAGTTGTTTGTCATTTGTGCCTTTAAACAAATATACCTCTTCTATGTGTTACCTTCAAAACTAACTTATCAGGAGACTTCCTGCTGTTGGAAAAATTGTGGTTTTTCTATGGAGCTCTTTGATGCCTTAAGTTATGCATAGGTTTGGCTCATTTTTAAGAATCTGAATATAAGTTATGCATAGGTTTGGCTCATTTTTAAGAATCTAAATATAATCTAAACTTAGATTATATTTAGAATATAATCTAAATATGACAAACCAGATAAACTAAGAATTAATGTTATAGGAGAGTCTCTCAGTCTATAAAGTGTCTTGCCACTGGGCTAATGTGGATGGGTTTTTCCTTTTGCATATAAAGTAATAATTTGACTTACCAGTTCTGCTTATCCCATTTTTTCCAAGGTGTTTTGTGGGTAGTGGTCAGTGGATAGAGGAAGAGAGATCAATTTGAGAAAAATGTTTCAGAATAATAATACGATTTAATGGCTGATTAGAGTTGGCTGAAGAAAGAATGCAAAGTTGAAAAATTGGGGATCTGAGGGAAGAAAATAATAGTTGATGTCAGGGAAAGAGTGAGGAAAAACTGGTCTGATGGGCTAAATTTTATGTTATTGTAGATAGAGCTATAGAAAATTATAAATATAGGTCTAATTTGGAAATCATTGATCTAGAAGCAATGATTAAGGGTGTGAAGGTATATAAGAGAATGAATATAGAAGAATAAGGGGCTGCTAAGGACTGTACTTGGGGGCTGGGAAAGAGAAAAAGAAACCAATGAGTTAAGGAAGCTAAAGAAAGGAGAAAGCTAAATACAGGATCTTGAAAGATCTAAGAGAATAGGGGCCAGGAGATATGAGGACTCAGGAAATTGTTGCCTGTGGCTATCAGAATATCATTAAAGAGGCACTTGATAACAAGGAAATAAGGGCAGCAGATTCAGTTAAGGAGATAGGTGAGACATTAAAAACCAGTAAATAGTGGTGGTTGGAGAAGAAATGGAGTTGGGCATTTCTTGAACCTGGAGGTGGTTAAGATAGGGAAATATTTTGCCCTTGATAAGCTACAAAGGAAGGGATGATCCAGCAATCACACTACCCAGTATTTACCCAAAGAACACAAGAACGGTAACTCAGAGGGATACAATAAACCCCTGTGGGGGCGCCTGGGTGGCTTAGTCGGTTAAGCGTCCGACTTTCGCTTAGGTCATGATCTCGCGGTTCGTGGGTTCGAGCCCCGTGTCGGGCTCTGTGCTGACTGCCAGCTCAGAGCCTGGAGCCTGTTTCAGTCTGTGACTCCCTCTCTCTCTGACCCTTCCCTGCTCACGCTCTCTCTCTATCTCCTAGAAATAAGTGAAACATATTTAAAAAAAAATAAATAAACCCCTATGTTTATTGCAACATTATTTACAATAGCCAAATTATGGAAGCAGCCCAGGTGTCCATCGATTGATGAGTGGATAAAGAAGATGTGGTGTATATATATATACAGTGGAATACTATTCAGCCATAAAAAAGAATGGAATCTTTCCATTTGCAACAGATGACATGGATGGGGCAAGAGAGTATAATGCAAAGCACAACATATCAGAGAAAGTCACATACCATAAGATTTCACTCCTATGCAGAGTTTAAGAAACAAAATGAACAACCAAAGGGAAAAAATTACAGAGAGAAAGAGAAGGGAGAGAAAGGGGGGGCTGGGGAGAGAGAGAGCGAGAGAGATAAAAAATAGACTTTTAACTATAGTGAACAAACTGATGGTTACCAAAGGGTATATGGGTGGGAGGATGGGGGATACAGGTGATAGGGATTAAGGAGGACACTTGTTGATGAGCACTGAGTGATGTATGGAACTGTTTGAATTACTGTATTATACACTTGAAACTAATAACAAGACTGTATGTTCACTAACTGGAATTAAAATTAAAACTTTTAAAAGAGGATACAAAGGAAAGGTACACAAGAAGGAAAAAGAATAGAAAATATTACAGGAGAAATAGAAGAGATAAACAAAGAAAATTTTTTAGAGCCAGAAACCCAGAAACATTAGTTGCCTCTAAGAGTGTGAGGAAAGAGATAGAGATAAATAGGTTTTCTTTTTTAATATATAAACAGCTTGAGTACATCCCCATCTCCTACATTTACTGAGAACCACAACTTTCTATTTGAAGCTAGAACCTTTTGTCTTCCACTGGTGACTAAATCAGAAATCACAGTCCTGACTTTACAAGTAACTTTTCTTTCAAGAAGACTAAACACTTTTTCTTCTAACCACTCCCCAGACCCAGTGGAAATAAAAGCACAAAAGTAACATGAAGACTGAACACACTATAATAAATATAATTGTGTGTGTTTAGCATAATCAATAAAAGATTTTAAGCAAATTTCTAGACATTGTAATGGGAATGGGTGGAAGCTACAACTTGGTGACTGTAGAGGTGACAGCCACTGTGTGCAAAGAAAATCTTAAGCAGGGTGAGAAGCAGGGCAGAAAACAGGGGAATCCCCTGAAGGTGTGTTTTTAAGACTTGGTGGTTGAGGAGAGGCTCTAGAGGCACCTCTTTGGGTTCCCATTCCAGTTTCCCAACCTCAGGGACAACTGTTGGACCTCTCTGTGAGCCTCCATTTTCTCCTCTGTAAAATGACAGATTCAACTGTAGAAATGTTATGAGGGAAGTGAGATAACGTATTTAAAGCACCTGACTTAGTGCCTGATAAATAGTAGGTCGTAGAGATAAGAACAGAAGGTAGCTGATGATGAAAGGAGAGTGAGGAGAAACTTGAAGGAGGAAAGTGAGTAAGAACTTCCAGCTCCAGCAGTCTGGTTAGAAAAAGACATGGAATCAGAAACTGGTAATGAGGACCCAAGGCCAAGCAAATTGGAGAGTGGAGCTCAGTGAAGTCAAGGAAGAGCAGAGAGCTGTTGGCACCCCCTATTGGATAGGATGAGGGCTGTGAAAGACAGGAAGCCCAGAAAACTCTTAAGAAAACTGGACATCAGAATTTGGAAAATCAAACTTCTATTTTGTTCTGTTTTATTTCTGGGCCTAGTTTTAAAAGTAAAAATTTAATTTTGTATATATTGGTGGAAAGTAATTTTTAACAGAGATTTCACAAGCTTGACTTCCAAAAAAAAAACAAAAAGACACTCATATCTTGAATTCTTCTCTAAGCTTTTATATTATAATTGAGAATTCCTCTTTCTGGAGCAAATCGCAATTTAGGAGCCACAAAAGGTAGATAGTTTTCTTATAGTTAAAATCTTGGTAAAAAAGGCTGGCTATTGCATTTAGACCAACAACATGAGAGAACTTTAGCCAATAAATTCACTTCTTTATGATTAAAAATCAGAGTTTAACCTTGGAAACATTTTTGTCACGGGAGACTTCATATTGTGATTAGTTATCTGAACAACCAAATGCCTCTGTGGGCCCAGTTAACCAGCCTCCCACTACATATGTATAATTATTTTTAGTGCATACACACACTCTGCTATAAAAGCTTATTTGGCCTTATGCTCCCCGCCGTTCTGAATTCTCTGTTTCATTACCAGTATCCACCCACAGAGTTTCAGAAAGCCATTCCCAAGTAGCAGAACCACAACTCTGAATTCTAAATAAACCACATCTCTATTAGCTCAGTGGACAGGGGAATTAGTTGCATGCTATGCATTACCCACATCCATCTACCCCATCAAAACTTATTAAAAATGCATACATATATAAGCAAGAAAATGGGACATTTAATTCAGACTGTGTTAATTTCTGTGTTACTTAGCAAGGATAAAGAAAAACAATACAGCAGACAGTTTTTAAGATTTTTACCTTGAATGTGGGCCAGTATTTACTTGAAAAAAATGTATTGAACACTGCTTTTTTTTCTTTTGAGAGAATGTTGAACAGCTATTTTCCAAAGATGTTATTACATTACAGCTTGAGTTATATGTCCAAATATGCAGGGTCTTTTAAAAGAAAGTTGGGTTGGGAAGGGAATATGTGTAGTACTGATTTGAATGGGAGGTATTGGCTGCAGCAAAGTCTGTTTTTCAAGTTGGCATTAACTGATAGTTCCTGTAACTGACAAGGATTCAAATCCATTTCTAGAAGATTAAAATCACATCTAAAGGTCTTGGTCAACCTCCTTCCTGGAACAGCAGTTGCAGTAATTGATGCAATTAAAAATGGGTCCTTTCTGGGATTGGAGGAAGTATAGACTAAGGAAGTGATATGTGAAAGTCTGTGACTAATCATTAAAGTGTACTTACAGATAAGTGTTGACTTTGCTACAAACCTGGACAAGCATAAGTGTTGGCATTACTGTTGATTGCCTGCTACAACCATCTTGCCATGCACTTTCCCATCAGACCTACACAATGTCAACATTTCTGGGAAAGAATTCGGCAGACACTCTAGCCAGTTATCTTCAAGTATGGCTACCCTGGAATACAGTTTTCTTTTTCTTTTCTTTTTTTTTTTTTTAACATAATTTCAGATTTACAGAAAAGTTACAAGAAAATTATGTCAAATTCTCACTTTCCTGTGCCCACCTTCCACATTCCCCAGATTTAACATTTTACCATATGGGCTTTTCTACTCTCCCCCCTACTGACCGTGTGTGTGTATGTAATCCATATCCCCGACCGTTTGAGTAAGTTGCCTTTGTTATGCTGAAATCTTCAGTGTGTAATTCTTAAAATCAAAGTATTACATAGCCACAGTACAGTTTGCAAAATTGTGAAGTAAACACTGGTGTAATATATAGCTGATTTTCTGGCATGGACATTATGATCAATAATCTTTCATTGAAGAGTGGCTGATGAACAGAGTCAATTGAATTGAGATTAAAATGTTAGGCACCTGATCCTCTCATGTTTCAAATATTAGCTAAAGACAGTTTTCATAATAATTTTATGCCGAATTCCTCTCCTAATTTTCCAGCAACTTGTTTTATAAATGAGATTATTTCTCTTTCCTTCATAAGCCATTTTCTTAAGGCAGCCTTCTTCAATTCTCTACATATTTGGTAGGACCTGCATCAGCCCTGCTACAACCATGAGTAATGAATACCTAATGTACTCATTCAGGAAAATAAATAGAGCTTTCTCTGGGCAAGCTTTGTCATCATATGTTACATTCAAACTTTAGGTTCACTTAGCCTCACTTCAGGAAAAGTAAGAGTGAGGCACAGGAGTATTTATTCATAAGCTGAAGGATTTACCCTGGGAGTAAGGAGTCAAAAGACCAGATCTTGGGTGGAAGACACTAAGCAATAGATAAGAGAGGAGCTGAATTAGGCTGATGCTAAATTAGAGACAAAAAAAGGTTTAAAAACAAATCAGCTGTTTAATTTTAGCATCTACTTAGTTATACATTCAAGCTGATTTTTTTAAATAGCATAATATAAATGTTCAAACATTTTTTTCCCCCTTGCATTAAGCCTGGACCACAGCCCACAAGATGACAGTCTCTCATTGTGAGATTATCATCATTAAGGACTTATTCCCTGTTAAAGAGATATTCATTGTTGTTGTTGTTGTTGTTGAGCACTAGTGGAATATTAAATACGGTCAGTTCTGCCCTTGCCCCTGGAGACTTGCATTATTAGCCAGATGGGCAAAACAGTTGGAAAATTAAGACTACTCATGGGGAGGGTAGTTAAGTTTCATAGGAGTGAGATAATGGGCATAGGAATATTTGACTTTTTGTATGTTTTTTTTTTAAAGAAAAAGTAAAAAAAAATTGAATTAGTGCCTTATTCTTTTTTCCCCTTTTCCCCACCCTACCCCCATATTCCGTGTTTTTCCATAAAGAACAGCTATTTTCAGTCTTCTGGGAAAAGACTCATGACCAGATCATGTTTAACCCTTAGGCAAGTCATCCATGCTTTGGAAACCAAAGATGGGGCGTCCGTTACTCTTTGAAGATTGCTGGCGTGTCCCTTCCCTCTAGTAGAAAGAAATGGCTATATTAACATCTAGTCCAGTTGCTCTGAACAGTTGTATACAGCTTACCCTTGAAAAACACAGGGTTTGGAACACTGTCCCCACATCCCCATGCACAGTTGAAAATCTATGTGTAACTTTTTAATCCCCCAAAACTTTACTAATAGCCTACTATTGACCAGAAGAAGCTGTACCAATTAAATATAAACAGCCTATTGATAGGTATTTTGTATGTCACATGTATTATATACTATAGTCTTACAATAAAGCTGGAGAAAAGAAAATTTTATTAAAATCATAAGGAAAAAGTACATCTGTATTACTGAACTGTGTTCAAAAAAAGCCTGCATTTAAGTGGACCCACTTTAAAGTAGTTTTAACTTGTGTTAGGGTCAACTGTAGTTTTACAAGGTATAATTTGAAAACCTGTAGGCTTCATGTAACTGCAGAATAAGTAGAAGACTTAATCTGTATTTTTAGGTGATCTAACTTCTAAATGAATGTCCTGGGAAACTGGATGAAAACAGTATGCCTGTCTTACACATAGTTGTAGGAAGGTAAATCTGGATATATAGATAATTCATGGATTCTCTCAAATTTCTCTTTCTTTAGATAAATGAAAATAAACTGTGGCTGATCGTAGTTTTCTGGAAATATTGGAAAAGATAGTAGAACCGAAGTTTAAGACCAGTCTTAGCACTTTGAGAGTCTTAAAACCCTCATGGTCATGGACCTAGATTTGTGGTCAAGAAACAGAAATTAGGGGACTTGAGCATGTGACCTTTGAGAGGTCTGTCTTTCTCTTGGGTTTCTTAATCTTGCTTCTCTCTCTGTCTAGCCTTAATAGTGTTAACCTTATTCTGTACTCTACTGATGCTGTAAATGTAATATTTCAAAAAAAATCAATGCTTTGTAATGTTGTTGAACTCTAAAATAACCAAGCATGTTATAAGAAGGAAAGATTATCTGTTGAGAGTAATTTGTCAGTTACGATGAGTAACTGAAAAATCTGTGGGGAAAAGTAGTATGGTTTAGTTGGGCAGGCAGGACAAGTGGAGAAGCTAAAATAAGGAAGTGGTACCAAGCCAGTATCAGCTACAAAGGAAGACTGCTGTGTTGCTGGTGTCACAGGCTCCACTGACCAAGTGGTGCCTCTGTAGAATGTAGATTGTGGTGATACCCTTTAAGTAAATAAACAAGGATGCTAGCTGCAGTGTTTCACCTGAACCCAGGAGTGGTTTATGGGGTACCCACCCTCATCTGCCTTTTTAAAGAGACCTTGTGTATGACCTGTAGGAAGCAGTCAAGGTGATTGAGAAGAGGAAGCTTTGACTTCTCTGGGGCTCATAAAAAGATGAGAAAGCACATTTTACTTTTTCTAATCATTAAAAGAAATAAAACTTCAAATGAAAATAAATGACTTTCCTTTCCTATTAGGGGCACAGCTTTTTTTTTTATATCATCCAAACAATAATCAGGAAAAAAAACTTTTGTGGACAGATTTCTAAAAATAATGTGAGAGAAATTAAAAATGAAGCTGATTTTGTGTAAATTAAATGCTAGAAATGTAGACCACAGAAATTCAGAAAGTTTGCAGGAATGGGAATAAAATAGGAGGAATAAATCCTTTTTTTTTTTAAGTNGGGGCTTGATCTCACAAACCGCAAGATCATGACTTGAGCTGAAATCAAGAATCAGGTGCTTAACTGACTAAGCCTCCCGGGTGCCCCAGGTGCCCCAGGAGTAAGTCTTTTTTTTTTTTAATGTTTTATTTATATCTGAGAGAGGGAGAGAGATAGCATGAGCAGGGGAAGGTCAGAGAGAGAGAGAGATACAGAATCTGAAGACAGGCTCCAGACTCTGAGCTGTCAGCACAGAGCCTGACACAGGGCTCGAACCCACGGACCGTGAGATCATGACCTGAGCTGAAGTCGGACGCTTAACCGACTGAGCCACCCAGGCACCCCAGAGTAAGTCTTATAAATCATATTCTAAGAGCAGATGACAAGT
This sequence comes from Crocuta crocuta, assembly GCF_008692635.1. Taxonomy (NCBI): domain Eukaryota; kingdom Metazoa; phylum Chordata; class Mammalia; order Carnivora; family Hyaenidae; genus Crocuta; species Crocuta crocuta. The sequence goes on along the minus strand of NW_027528611.1, from coordinate 766,575 downwards.
AGGATTATTCAGCAGAGATACTTTAGAGAAATTGTACCATTTTATTTGGATAAGAAGATTCTAAGTGGAACAGAGGGGCTCTTATTTTCCTTTTCAGGGGCTCCTGGGTGGCTCAGTCGGTTAAGCGTCTAACTTCAGCTCAAGTCATGAACTCACGGTTTGTGGGTTCCGGCCCTGTGTCAGGCTGACAGCTAGCTCAGAGCCTGGAACCTGCTTCTTATTTTCCTTCCCATACTTGGCCTAGGATCTGCTCTCTCCCTCACCCTCAGGCAGCTGGGTCTTTGTCTACATAGGAAATAGCAGAAACAATTTTTTGCAATTAGGTACTTTCATGGAAGAGCAGAAGCAGAGTGTTGAAGTGTAATAACCATTGGAGACAGGATAGCAAAGTGGTTAATAGCAGAGACTCTAGGCCATACATACTCTGAGTTCACATTCTGACTCTTCTTACCAGCTTGTGTGATCCTTGGCAATTCACTTAACACGTGTCTCAGTTTCGTCATCTTAAAATATGGGTAATAATAGCACTCACCACATAGCCCTGTAACAAACGTTGAAAGAGCTAATATATATATATATATCATATCATGTATATACAGTATATATACAGTAGTCTTCCCATAGCTTCCCTTTCCACTGGTTCCCTTTCCACAGTTTCAGTTACCCACAGTGGTCTGCAGTCCAGAAGCAGATGATTCTACTTCAAATGTATCATCAGAAAGTAGTAGCCCAAGTCTGCATCATAACACCTGCATCATTCGTCTCCCTTCATCTCCTTCTGTAGGCATATTACCTGTCACATTATCACAAGAAGGAAAGTGGGAGTGCAGTATAATTTTGAGAGAAGGGGTCCACATTCACATTACTTATCTTACAGTATATTACTATAATTGTTCTATTGTTAATCTCTTAACTGTGCCTAATTTATAAATTAAAACTTATCATAAGTATGTCTGTATAGAGAAAAACAGAATAGGCTTTGGTACTATCTGTCTTCAGGCATCCACTGGTGTTCTTGGAACATATCCCCTACAGATAAGAGGGAACTGCTGTAAAAGCATTTAGAAGGTGCTGGTGCAAAATAAGAGCTTTGTGATAGTACTTATTATTGCAGTTATTACTGAAGCTTAACTTAAGGAATCTCTTTTATCATATACACTTACGGTGATGATGGCCTTAAAAATGAGCTTAGACAGAAGTTTACTATATGATTCTATTTGTATGTCCATATATATGATATTCTTGACATGACAAGATTATAAAAATGGAGGGCGTATTAGTGTTTGTGGAGGGTTGCCAGGAAAGCAAGAGGGGAACATGGGAGATAACGACAGCTTTATTTCCCTAAAAACCAATCACTGGTGTTCTCCAATTACCTGTGTTCCTGAGACTGTGAAAGGGTCTGTTAGTTGGTAGGAAGTTTGGTAAAGAGAAGAAGGTAGATGAACAAGCTGTAAGCTATATGCAGATGGTATTGTGAAAAGCAGACTCCACAGAAAAGAATGTTGAGATGACAAAAGTGACCAAAAAAAAAAAAACAAACCCAAACACCTCTGTCTGCATATATACCATATAGTTCTTAAGTTCAAGAGGTATCTTTACTGACCTTTCTCTCTTCTACTTCTTTAATCACCCACCCAGAAGAATTTATCATATCCACATTGTATTCATAGCATTCTGTTCCTATATTAATGTGCCACTTATTATGCTGTAGGTTTGTTTGTATATATGTCTTTCCTTATGGATTGTGGCCTCCTTGAGGAAAGAGATCTCTACCATATGCAGATCTGATTTGCCAGTTCGCAGCCCAGTACCTGGCATACAGTGGACACTTGAGAAATAATATATGGGCTGTTGTCATGGCCCTGAACAGCCTAAGTAAAGTAGATCAAATAAACTGAGAATATTACTATACTTTATGAGATTGTGATTATTTTTGCAAATGAACATCCCTGGGCTTTTGCTTTATATTTTTTAATCTGGTGATGGGGCGCCTGGGTGGCTTAGTCGGTTAAGCGTCCGACTTTCGCTCAGGTCATGATCTCGCGGTTCGTGGGTTCGAGCCCCGTGTCGGGCTCTGTGCTGACTGCCAGCTCAGAGCCTGGAGACTGTTTCAGTCTGTGACTCCCTCTCTCTCTGACCCTCCCCTGCTCACGCTGTCTCTCTCTCTCTCTCCTAGAAATAAATTATATATATATATTTTTTAATCTGGTGAAATTTTTCCTTAGGTTTAAAATAATGAAGAAGTTTAGAGACTTGAGTGATATAGCAATGAAGAGATGTCTTATAGCAATAATTAGCAACCCTATAGTCCATCATGAGAGGGAAGGCAATCAGAAAAAGGCCAGGAAGCTACTGGAAAGGAAATAATTGGAGGAATGACTTGTGGCCTGTGGGACCAACTTTAGTCACAGGGAATGCCATCAGACTGTAAGAAGTCATAGGCTAAAACACTTGGAGCTAGCTCATCTCTAATGGTTGCCTAAGCATCCATCCTGTGCCCAGGGACAGATGAACTATATTCTGATGTCCAGTATGTGGCAAGGGTGCAGTAGAACCAGTTAGAAGAAGAGCATGCCTTCCCCCACTGCCAGTGTGCAGTAGGAACTGGGCGGATCGATTACACAGTACCTGCCCTGTGGATTTGTCAAAGGCTTGCTGCAAGTTTTCAATTTCTGGTCCTTACTGTGTAACAGAGATGTACAATTAAAAATCTCCTTCCTAATAAGTTATGCCATTAAGAAGTAGATAAAGAATCTAGGATATGGTATATTCCACAGGAAAACTAACCAAGACTGTTGAAAAGTTTAGGTCGTTTGAAGGCAGGAATGAACAAATGAAGGAAAACAAACACTTTGAAGGACATACTGTCCTAGATTAAAAAAGACTTAGACATAAGATCCAAATGCAACACATGAAACTTGATTGGACATGCCTTTGAGAACAATGGAGATATTTGGACATGGACTGAATAGGAGATGACATTGGGGAATTATTCTTAATGCTCTTAGGTGTGATATTTTGGTCATGGCAGGAAATGCCCTTATTATATTATATGTGTGTGTATGAAGTATTTTGATATGTGCAAATTATTTTCAGATGGTTTTGGACGGGGGAAAGCGTAAATGTGGAGGAGAGAGAAAAACCAGTGTGACAGATTATTAACAATTGTTGAATCTGAATGGAATGTGCACAGGTGTTTGTTGTACTCTTTGAATTTTTCTATGTGTTTGAAATTTTTCAAAATGAAAAGTTGTGTGATAACTAAATGCTTTCCTTTTGAAGTTGGAAATAATGCAAGCGTGTCCTCTTTCAACACTCCTATTCAGCATTACTCTAGAAGGCCTAGCCAGCACAATAGGCAAGAAAAAGAAATAAACAGGCATGCAGAATAGAAAGAAAAGTTGAAGGAAAACACTTTCCTTTGAAACTATTTGGCTCTGGTGCCATGATTTTATTTGTTTTATTTATTGGAGAGTTGTTCTCCCCACAGTCCATTGGCTTCTCCTACTCGATACATTGACAGATTTATAATCATTTTTTTCTGGTGTCAAGATGTGCCATGAAGGGGTACCTGGGTGGCTCAGTCAGTTGGGCATCTGACTTTGGCTCAGGTCATGATCTCACAGCCCGTGGGTTGGAGCCCCGCGTCAGGCTCTGTGCTGACAGCGCAGAGCCTGGAGCCTGCTTCGATTTCTGTGTCTCCCTCTCTCTGCCCCTCCCCCACTCATGCTCTGTCTTTCCCAAAATAAAATAAAATAAAATAAAATAAAAAGACACACACAAAAAAATTTTTTAAACAAAACAAAAAAGATGTGCCATGAAAATCAGCATCCACCTTCCCGTCCAGCAGGATTCAGAGACGAAGATTGGCCTTGAGGAAGTGAGAAATCTAAACCCAGTCTTTAAACCATGGCTTTGGGACTTGTGGGTGCTTCTCTCCCACATGGGTACAGATTATCATGACCTACAACTTCAATGTGTTCAGCTACTCTTAAAGCTATCTTCTAACCCAAAAAAGTCCCTACAGAAGCAGTTTTTACATTGCTGTCATGACCAAAATCAGGCAACTAGATGATACAATTACTGCCAAGAAAATTTCTGATGCTTTATGTCTTTTGAGCATATTGAAGACAGAGACCCCAAAAATTCAAGTGCACTCCCAGGATAGTCCGCTCTACTGATCAGCTACCTCAGGTCTCCCAGTCTTGTGTGCTCAACAGCGAGGGAAGAGTCAGAGGTCTGCTTTCAGTCTTGAGGTAATGGTGATGGAAAAGGAGACCATCCTCTGGTATCTGTAATAATAGCAAAGGAGAGAGCCAGTAAAAAATAACTGGGGGCAGGGGTAGGAGTAGAACTGGGATGGAGAATTGAGGAATCCATGCTTAAGAATCGCACTGCCTGGCAGTTGGAGAGCACCTGACCTTTAAGATGGTTATGATCTAAGGCATAGCCTCTTAAGTATATTTCAAGTTCTATCCATCTCATGTCATACAACAAATATATATGAAAGCAATCTCCACAAAATTTTAACATTCCATCCCCTCCAAAGACTTGAACTTCTTTCTTTGTCTGTGTAATAGCTTTGTAACTGGTGTATATTACAAAATTGCTGTAAGGCCATTAGGAAAGTAACACATGAGGGAGAAATTCCAGTTGAACACAGTGGGGGAAAAATGTTTAATGAGTCATAAGGAAGTTTTCTCTCCTGAATTCTTTCAGGAGAGGATGAATTTAATCCCTGCATATACTGAAAGCAAAGCACAAGGAGAAACAGAGGAACATACCTATAGAACAGTTTTTTAAGGTCTCTTTTATCAATTTTTCCAGTGAGAGTGTGGTATTTTTCATGGACGGAGGTTTTAGCAGCCTAAGCTCCTTTTAAATGGTCGAAGGAGAGACAGCAGTGGTGTGTGAGGGTTCATTAATTATTGCTCTTACTGATGTTTGCACAGGCTGTTAGGATCATAAATGTCAATCTGTCAAGAGACTGTGATAGGTTCTAAAAAAACTGATTGAGTGCCTCAAAAGCTGTCATACAGCCTGAGATGAAACAGATTCATCTTTCTTTCTTACAAGTGAGGGAAGGTGTGGGTGAATCGAATGAGGAAGGCTTCCTTCTCTTTGTTGCCACTTTGCTTCTCCCACTCTCCCGTTCTAAATTGTAGTGTTGGCTTGTACCGAGGGCCAAGAGCCTGCCTGAGATGTCAGAAGGCCACAGTCATGGTTAGCAGCCCCGGGTGTGTGCATGCTGCCAGCTGCACAGTGACGGGAGATTAAGAGAGATTGGGATTCCACTCTGACAGGCCTGACACAATCTATTTGGAAATTTTCAGGAGAGAACATGAGTAATAAAGACAAGAACAGTGACAGTAAGGAACAAATGTGAATATCTGTCAGAGACAAACAGAATTTTAAAAGAAGTGGCTCTGTTTGTTATCTCCAGTCAAGCTTTCCAGTTAAACTGTGTTCCTAAATTGAAAGTCTTACCACTGCTTTCCAAGATTGGCTAAGAAATAGTACAATTAGAAGAACCTCTCTCTTCAGAAGATTGTGTGTTTTTAAAATCTCTGTACTTGATTCTCTGTCACAAATTAAGTAGTAGTTACCTTCAAACCTAAGGAGCTGATAGGTAAAATACTTTGTCTTAAGATTTTCCTTTTTCATGTAGTCACATTATGATTTTTGATCAACCTTTCCTTCAACTTAGAAAAAATCCAATGTGCTATCCTTCTCATTCTATTAAACGTAGGCAGAGGAAGAGGGGATCCGGGGAGTACCAAGATCTGTGAACCCAGCATGGGAGTGTGGCAGCTCTTGTATGGGTCTATGCAGACTAGATTGTGTTCTCAAGAAAAAGCATACTGGAAAAAATGTGCTTTGTTGGCCCTTTATGAAGGACCTTAATTAGAAGTCACTCTTAACTCCTGGGGTGGAAACAGTTTCTAGCTTGCCACTACAGTTCCTCCTGCTGCTAATGAGCATGCTCCTTGCAAGGGCGGTTTTCTTCTGACAGTTAAAGCTGCATGTAAGAGTTATTTCTGTTCACCTTTCTCTCTGCGTTTAACCCTTACTGCCCAAGTTCAGATTGTGCAAGTAGAGTGTTGGGTGTTTTCCATCATTGTTGAGGAAGTTAAAGAGCCTCAGGGTAACAGGAGTGACGTTTTTGAGCAAAGAGTAAATAATCAGAGTTTAATGTATTCAAATATGGACAGTAGATGGGGGTTCCTTTAGTGTTGACCACATTTGGATCTTTTCTTACTGTTAGTCCTTTTTTAATTGACATAAAATTTATAATTGAATAGTTGAATTATTTAGTTCATTATTAAGCAATTAGAATCCTGCCCTGGACATCTGTTTCTCTTATTTAGGCAACTCACCACAAAGTTTCATTAAGTAATTAGCAGAAGAGATGTAAATTTCTTATGCAGACATGATGATAATCCTGTAGACTGCTATTTATTTCATTAGCTACTAATTAAAACACTAAGTTAACTTGTGAAAAAATGTCAAAGAATGGTTTGCTTCGCCAAGAAGTTATATATAACACTGTCACCTTCCTGGATGACAGCATGTGGAGGGTGGTAAACAGTTTAGGAAGCATTTTCTCCCCTCCTTCTTTCTGGCAGGGAGCATCGGAGGGCACAGGGATTCCTTTCCATCTAATAGACCATTGGCTGAATGAAGATTGAGTGGGCATATTCCAGAACATAAAAGTTATGGATCTCTCAATGTCTGAGAACAGTTCCTTGATCCTAAAAAAAATAACACATTCTGGTAAACTTTTCATCTGTGTTGGTTTAGAATCATTGGGGACTGCTTCTCATGGGTCAGACTTTATATACATGGATGCTTTTTGTCCTAGACTTACACAGATGCCCAGACACTAACTCTTAGAGGACTGTCTAGGGCTGAGTGGTGCTCTTTTAGGATAGCCAAGGCAGTGCAGCCAGAAGCGCAACGTCAGAAAACCCCCTTAGGACCTATAATTTCTGGAATGTCCCATACCTCCAGCTTTCCAGAACAAATAACCCACTAGTCTTTTATATAAAATGTGGAATAGTGGGGCGCCTGGGTGGCTTAGTCGGTTAAGCGTCCGACTTTCGCTTAGGTCATGATCTCGCGGTTCGTGGGTTTGGGCCCCACATCGGGCTCTGTGCTGACTGCCAGTTCAGTGCCTGAAGCCTGTTTCAGTCTGTCACTCCCTCTCTCTGTGACCCTCCCCTGCTCACGCTGCCTCTCTCTCGCTCTCCTGGAAATAAATAAAACATTTTAAAAAAAAAATGTGGAATAGGGAAAGGAAACTTTCAGCATGATATCATGCAAACTTACTCCTTATTTTTGCTGTTGAATGCTCTCTCATTAGTCAGACAAGGTAGGGAATTAGAGGAAAAGACCGGGCCTCCAACTTTTGAGGGTTCCATCAGGTGGGTTGTTTGGTAATGGCCACTGATGATTATGATTACATAAATGTGAATTCTATTTCCTATTCTTAGGAATCATACATTAAAAAGTATTTTCTTGCATATCACTCCCTTGCTTATCTGAATATACTTAGCTGTGGACAGCATTGCCATGCTAAAAGAAAAAAATTGTCTTCTTATAGCAAAGGTTTGCCTAGAAATGGAGGTGTATGCTAATGCTATGCAGGTAGATAGCATGTTCAACAGTTTGGGACAGAGTCATGTGGAAAGCACTTTTGAGTGTGAACTCTGTGTTTCCAGACACATGCTCAGTTCTGTCAGATAGCAGTGCGAATGAAAGTGCGTTAGGGTCTGAGCAGTCCTCTCTTACATTGGAGGTGTGCTGGCATCATGTCAGAGCCCTCTGGATCTTAACAATATTAATAATGCAAAGGCATCATCAGCCTCCTCCTCTTGTGTGGACTCCTCTCTCTCTTCTCCCAGCCCATGCCCCAGGGTTGGGAGATAATTTTGCATAAGGATGCTTCATATTTAGGACCTTGTCTCAGAACAAACACCATTTTTTGTTAAGACTCTTACTGTAGAATTTTCTCTTCTTGTTACAAAAAAATATATGTCTAAAAAGGGTTATTAATACAAATTGTGCCATTGCTGGTTTGTGAAAAAGGACCCCCCAGAGAGCACTGAGGCTCATAGGAGGTGACTTCCTTTTGGCTGGCTGCTTTGTAATGATTTACATTTAGATTGTTGCTTGTTGCCGTTGTAGGGGAAGGGGCTCTGTCTGTGGCTGCCTCAGTCATCACACCAATTGGGTTTGGACAGCTCCGCTCAGCAGAGCTGGGAAATAGGTTGAACTTGCTTTCAATTGTTTTCATCAAAGACCTTGTTTAGTTGGTTTGTATTGGGGGAAAATGTCATGTAGGACTGGACGAACTAAATGAGATGAAAAATGAAGTTTACAATTGCTAAGAATGGTGCGTGCCTTCCATAAGTCAGTGCACAGTGTGGTGAGCTGAGGGGGTGGGGCAGTGAGTGCTCTCCCGTGAAGTGCAGCATCTTCACACAGAGGGAGGCTGGGGAAAGAGGTATAGACAGCCTCCACTGAAATACATCCAGCAGTCTGCTGCTTCTCACTAGGGCCACTTTAAATAGAAAATCCAACTGCCTAGGAAAAGATTCATTCATTTAAGAAATATTTATTGAGTTGTAGGCATGGAAGGCAGATTATGAACAGTGCAGGTGAAACCTCCTGCCTTCCAGGAATTTCTATCCTCCTCGAGGGTAATGTTAAAAGACATAGAACCGTGGAGGAGTAAAAGGCAGGAGTTGGGAAGAGAGGAAGTGCTAGGGAAGGGGTAAGAGTGGTCTAGATAGGGTGAACAGGGAAGAAGACATCATTAAAAATGTGACTTGAAAGACTTAAAAGAGATGAGACCCATGTAGATCTGGGAGAAGAGTTTCAGACAACAGAAACAGAAGGTGTAAAGGCCCTGAGGTAGGGGACAACAAGGAGGTTAGTACAGATGGAGTAAAGGGAGAGAGCAGCAGGAGATGAGGGGAAAGAGCAGAGAAGAGGGCAAATCATGCAGGGCCTTGTGAGGGCCCTAGTATGCATTGGAACTTTTACTCTGGGAAGAGGAGTTTTAAAAAAGGTTTTGAACGGGGAAGTGAAGTGATTCTAACTTGATTTTTAAAAGATCACTTGGATGTGAACAGACCGTAGGAGCTAAAGGGTAGGCAGGAGGCCAGTTAAAAAGCTCTTATGTGAGATGATGATGGCTTGGACCAGTGTGGTGGTGGTGGAGGTGGAGGGGTGAGAAGAGGTGGGTTCTGTGTGTGTTTTGAAGAGAATCATTTAGGAGACTGTGTTCCAGAGATGGTTTAGCACAAACCCCTTTGGAACCTTGGAAAAAGGTGCATCTTCAGTTTGCAGTGGAGCAAATCCAAGAATACAGAGTCCCCAAGTGCTCCTCTTTCTTTTGAAGGCAAGAGTTATTTACAGCTTGCCTATGGCAAGAACTTTCATTTTAGTTATTTTGTTAAGGTTCTACAAAACAGAAGTTGTCACACATCGTACCTCCCTCCACCTGCCAGTTTGGCACCAGCGTTGAGGGTTGTAGTACAAAATGCTGCTTCTGTAGCCTCCACAGTGGAGGCTGTGGGATAGCCTGCTTGTGAATAAACAAGGATACTCCTTCACTCTGCGTAAAGTTGAAATAATTGTCAGCATCAGAACCTGATTCTTGTGTGTGTTGTTACATTTAGGGCTAGAAACATGAGTGTTTTTACTAGAAAAAATTATGGATCACCCATCAAACACTGGCATTGGGTATAGAATTGTGCTAAACATGGCGCTATAAAGAAATATTAGACATAATCCCTTCTCTAAGGAATTACGGTCTACTGGGGCCAAATATCTAAGAAGCAGTAAATAATCAGTAGAAGTAATAAGCAGCTAGAGCCCAGAGAAGGGGTATAGAAAAGAAGAGGATCTCCGTTTGGGTGGTCTCCTCAGAGAAACCGCTGTTTTTAAAAACAACAACATCAGGCTGATTTTTGTTGAGTCACCCCACTCTCCTCTCCTAGCTCAGGCCTCGCTTATTAGAAGTCCGCCCCGAAGGTACGTGCTTTGTCACAGTCTGTGCAGTATAAACCAGGCCAGGCAGAACTGGCTCTTGCTCACACAGGTCCAGTTCCTGTAAAAGGGCAGCAGAAGGCCTGGCAGTACATTAATTAGCTGTGCTTGCCAGGCCGGGTACTAACCCTGACCCCCAAATGTGTTGTTTTGATCAGATTCACAGTCTGAGAATGAGGCTTCGCCAGTGAAACGGGCACGACTACTGGAGAACACTGAACGGCCCGAGGAAACCAGCCGGTCTAAACAGAAGAGTCGACGTCGGTGCTTCCAGTGCCAAACCAAACTGGAGCTGGTGCAGCAGGAACTGGGATCATGCCGCTGTGGTAAGCATCACCCCTGGTGGCATGATGGAGACTGTGTGCTTGATACCCTGGCATAGCTTTGGAAATTATTCCTAAGAGGCTGAAGTTATTCGTTCTTCTCCTGAGTACCTCCCTGCAGGCAATGGGTTTGGAGATTCAGAAAGTAAGAGTAGAGGGGTCTTACTTCTAAACACCTTTTATTTCCTCTCACGCTTACAAACAATGCACAAACATTCCCAGCTACTCTTAAATTTGTTTCATTAGAGTTGCATTGTCACTGCTTACTGATTCTAACTTCTCCTCACTGCATATTACTCTAGCTCCTACTCATTGATGACTTATGAAAATTAACCAAACCAGTGAAATTCTGAGATATGTACCATACAATTCAGATATTCATTTTTTAAAATATTTTTTAATGTTTTTACTTATTTTTGAGAGAGCGAGCATGAGTGGGGGAGGAGCACAGAGAGAGGGAGACACAGAATCTGAAATCGGCTCCAGGGTCTGAGCTGTCAGCACAGAGCCTGATGCAGGGCTCTAACTCGTGGACCGCAGGATCATGACCTGAGCCAAAGTTGGACGCTCAACTGTCTGAGCCACCCAGGCGCCCCCAGATATTCATTTTGAATGAGCATCTATGTATAATAAATGGAAACTCTTTCCCCCCATATCCATTTTATATTAAAGTTTGATTGGAAAATTTTCTTTGAACCATAATTCATTGTCAGTTAACCCCTTGAAATAGCTTTAAAGTAACATTTCCTTCTGTATTATACAGTGTTATACTAGCTCTTAGAATTTGCTGTACAGGGATATATTTTTTTAAAACTGTATGCCTACCTACAACGGAACAAAACTAGACCAATTTTTTCTCTCCCTTTGACCATGTGCATCGTGTCACAGAGAAGCAGAATTGTGTATTTCCATTATTTAGGTTGACTTACAGCTTTCTTGTTCCTGTTTTTATTTCCAGATTTAAAGCTTTGTGTTATAAAATTGTTCTATGGGACAGAGCTGTCATCAGGCAGACTTGGAGGCCTGGCTCTCGCCTCTGAGTGTCTTGTGTCCTTTGCCCTAAGAGTGAGCTTTAAAAGTCTCCCTTCTCCTCTAGGATAGTCATAGATACCCCACAAGTACTGCTGCTGGCAGGCAGGGCTAGATGGTTCTCTCAGCAGTTAGAAAATTACAGTTGCTCCTAGTCCTTCGTCTTCTGAAGAGGCAGCTATTGCTTCTCCTGTGCCTCAGTTATTTAGCCTGTTGGAAATGAAAAGGAAAGGAGGGTATACCAGCTTCTCATGGAAACAAAGTTGGAACTCCTCTTGCTATCAAGACCAGAAATCTGTTTGTTGCATACTCTGGTACTCAACAAGATGGAAAGTGTATGTTCAGCTGCAGAAACGGACACCAGCATGGGGAGTCCAGGTGTCACTGGATGAGTTTTTATTTTTTTAGCTTGACATTTAGTTATCGTATTAAACGCTTGTGTGAAAGTGTAGAGAGGTAGGATAAGAGGTGACAGGAGAGGCTGTCAGCAGAATTTTCAGACCTCAGTTGTGTTCATGTAGAACTCCAGGAGAGCCCAAAAGCTTATTCTTAGACTGACTCTTCATCAACCCTGCCAGGTAATTTTAAATCCATAGTGAGAAAGGGAAGGAATACTGTGGTTAGCCAGAGCAGACTCTGGGGCATGGTGGCTAACCAACTCGCCCATATTGAAGGGTTTGTCTCGTTTTTTGTGGTCTGCAATTCTTAGCTCTCGTCTTCACATGAACTTTTGGGGAACAAGGGTTTAGTAGTGGAGTCTGTTATCAGTGTAGTGAAGCCCACCTGACCATTTTGCTTGTTACTTTTATAACACATGCCCTTGGTTGTTCCTAAATTAGAACCATGGGATTTTCCTGTACCTTATGTTCTTGTTTCCTTCTTGAAAGCAACTGAATCCTGGGTATTACACAGGATTTGCCCTAGTGGATCAAGCAATTGATCCATAAAGTGTGCTGTCTTGCCTCTGGCAGTGGCTGATTCCTCCTGTCCTTATCAGGCAAGCAGTGAGAATTCACAGTTTAGCACTGAGAGATCCAGAAGTGTAGTAACCAGGTCTCCCCCAGTTTACACTGCAGCTTTGATGCAAACCACCAAATTTCCTAAGGTCTTAAGCACCCAGCTGAAAAAAATCTAGAAATACATGTTAGATGATTTTATGTGCTCCCGGGTGAAGCCAACTTGACTGTCTCTGGTAAATTCTAAGTGCCTGCTGGGTTTACCACAGACATGCATTCTTTTTAAATGATCTAACACATAGTCCCTTGGCTTATGCCCAATTCTGAGGGCCTGCTTACAGAGAGATTTGATTTTAATGCTGGGAAAGAAAGCCCTGAGCTTTGTGCACTCCCTCCAGTTGTAGTTTTCCTAGAGAGAACGGGGAGTTCAGTTTGGCCCACTGAGAGTGTTAACACTTATGTGCCCAGAAAAATGGCTGGGTCTACTGCCACATTTTAAAAGATAAAGGACAGCAATGGAGCAGTGGGAACATACACCTCTGGGATTGTCTTTGACAAATAGCTTTTGTGTTCCTCCTGCCTGTCTGCTCGGATCTCTCTAGGAAAGGGTGAGTTGTGTAGTTATTTCCTTGAGGATGCATGAGGTGTTGAAGAGACATTGAACTGCCCTGAAAGGTCGGGGGTGGGGAGCATGGTAATTTATTGCTAGAAGTGAAGACTCAAGAAGGTAGTTTGAACTCACACAGAACACTTCTCCACTGCAGAAAATCTTTTTCTTAATATATATATTCACAATCTTTTTTTCCATTCCTCTTCCACTCTGTACAGGTTATTAACTGCTGACAAGAAATTCACATCTCATAAATAATGCTTAAGAGCCATTGCTATATAAATTGAATGTGTTATGAATTGTGATGGGCCTTTTTGTAGCATTCGATGCCTAGAGCAGGAAGAACAGAGGATGTCATTTTCATTAATTTCTAATGAGGTGCCAATTAAAGACAGGGAAGATGCTCCAAAGGGAAGAGTGGCCAAGCTCCCCTGAATCCTCCGCCCCGGGGCTGTCATCCAAACACTGCCAGCAAGCCTTCTCTAAAAATTCCATTAAATTACAGTCTCATCGAGAGCACACACAGACACATTCAGCTTCCCTTTGATCTTCAAAAGAGCAATTTGTAAGGCGAGTTCTGAGCCTTCTCACATAGGGAACAGCTAGAGGTGATAGGAATTGTTAATTGCCAAGATACTCCATGGGCTTTCAATAAGGAGGTGAATTTTGAAGATGAATTCCCCTCTGCCTTGCTGTGACTAGATAACCTTTAAATCAACAATACCAAAGTAACACCCTTTTCCTGTGAAATCTTTCAGGATGCCAATTAGAAAAGGCATGTGGTGAGGCTGGGATGATATCCTGTATCCGAGAGTATCTTCAACAGTTTACCTTCTCAAGATAGAAAACAATTGCATGAAAATGGATTTAGTTGTTTCATTTTCTACTCAGTGGGCAAATTGATCAGCTCATTCTCATTACAGGAGTCTTGTCTCTACAAATGCCACCTAGAGGATGTTCTGAAATTTGGCCATCCTCATCAGATCTGGGCCACATAGCAGCCATGTGAATGCTGTGTTCTCTAAGTAGTCTTGCACAATGCACACAGCATGGCTTAGTAATCGCTGTGCCTTGCTTCCCAGAGCCACAGAATTAATTTTTAAATACCAGACTAAGAGCTTGCATAAGTTATCACCTTTTTTCAGTTGACAGTGACTTAAACTGTAAGCCGATATTCTCCCTTTTGATATAACAATGCTTTTACTAACAACCTGAGTAATCTGGCTTCCATTATTGCTTTCAAAATAAATTTTATATTAACATTAGAAACTCCAGAGTGCTGTTTTAGCTCTTTAGTTTATCATCTCCAAGTGCCTCAGTGGTCATTTTCTGCATTATCATTCACTGTCAAACTAAATTCTTCAAGCATTTAGTGAGATATGACTATGCACAAAGGATTGTGTTAGGTTTTGTGGGGAAAGTAGGATCTAGAAATATAGAATGTAGGAAGAGCTCTTAGTCTACGTCTGTGGTTTCAAACTTGAGTGGGCATCAGAGTTGCAGGGAAGGTGTGGCAAACACAGCTTACTGCCCAGCTCCCACCCCCAGAGGCTCTGATTCAGTGGTCTGTGCTTGTATAACAAGGTCCTAGGTCATGTTGCTGCTGGTCTGAGGGAACCACTGCTCTAGGCAGTTCTCAGTCCTGGGAAGCTTTTAAAAATAGAATGTCTGGGCCTCGCTCTAAATAATTAAATCATAAAAGGACATCAACTATTGTTTTAGCTTTTTATTTGGAAATTTAAAGTGTTTTTCTGGACCATTTGAGAGTAAGTTGCAAACATCATGGCCTTTTGTCTTTATAAACGTCAATGAATGTTTTCTAACAACAGGGATATTATTTTTATATCCATAACAGTTATCAGTTTTAGTAAGTTGATACTGATTCAGTGCCTTTATTAAATCTGCCACCCATATTCCAGTTTTCTCAGTTGATCCAGAAATGTCTTCTGTAAAAGCATTTTTTTCCCCTCCAGGACAGAATCCAGTTCAGGATCAGGTATTGCATTTAGTTGTCATGTCTCTTTAGACTCTTTTAACTTGGAACTTTTTATGGCCTTTCTTTGTTTTTAATGATATTGACATTTTTGAAGACTACAGTCCCCTTTCCCCCCCGCCGCCCCCCCCCC
>NW_027528611.1:711462-751342 GCF_008692635.1 Crocuta crocuta | reverse complement strand
CGCTTTTTTAATAAAAAGCCTCTCATTTTGTGTTTGGTGTTTCTTCATCATTAGATTCAGATTACTTATTCCCAGCCCAACTACTACTAAGTGATGTCGTGTCTTTCTCAGGATTTTATATTGGGAGGCACGGATGTCCGTCATCCCCCTCACTGTAGATGTTAATTTTAATTCACTCACTCAGTAAGCATTGTCCAGTTTCTCCACTTTGTAGTTACTATCTTTGACCATGCAAGTAGTAAGCAGTCTATGGGAAGACACGTTGTGACCATGTCAGTATCCTGCTCATCATCAAAAATGTCTCCTAGATTTAGCATCCATTGATGATTCTTGCCTGAACCAGTCTTTACTATGGTGGTTGCAAAATGATGATTTTCTAACTCTAACCTTCCTGCATTTCTCTCTTGACACTCAGCGTTCTTCTGTAAGTGAAAACCCTTCTCCCCCATTTATCTGTTATTATGGGCTCTCCTGTTTTATCAGTGGTTCAAAATTCATTACTATACTTATTTTGGTGCTCAGATTGTCCCAAAAATGTTTCCTTACTTTCTGGCATTATAAGATGTATTCTGGGTATGTCTTGTACTTAACCTTTGCCCAGTCCTGGAATCAGCCATTTTCCTAGGGATCCCCAAGGTGATTTTAATATGCATTCAAAGTAGGGATTTGGCGGGCCTAAGAGGAAGGCAGATATATGCATGAAATAGCCAACATCCAGGACAGCCTACCATAAGAGTTTTAACTGAGGCATAAGCTATATGTTATAGGAATATGGGAGGGAGAGATTAATTACAACTAGAAGACTTGTATAGGTTGTGACAGTTGGGGCTTTTAAAGGCAGATTGGGATTTAGATGTGGGGAAAGAGGGAATACCTGGACAAAGATGGTGACCTCTCTACAGCTGGATAGAGCCTTAGGCTTGAGTGAGGAGACAACTAGAAAGGGAGGGTAAGGATTCCAGACTCAAGGCTCTAGGTTTGGATGTTCATTTGCAGTAAGGAGCTGTCAGTGGTTATGAATGTAGTCAACGAGTGCTCGCTTCGGCATCACATATACTGAGTATACAACATAATCTAAATTGGCTTTTTAAAAAAAAATATTTGAATGTTTGTTTATTTTTGAGAGAGAGAAAGAGAGAGAGAGAGAGAGACTGTGAGTGGGAGAGAGGCACTGAGAGAGGGAGACACAGAATCTGAAGCCAGGCTCCAGGCTCTGAGCTGTCAGCAGAGAGCCGGACATGGGGCTTGAACTCATGAGCTGTGAGATCATAACCAGAAGTGATGTTGGACACTCAACCGACTGAGCCACTCAGGTGCCCTTTGACCTTTTTTTTTTTTTAAATTAAGCACACAGGAAGGCCCAGGAGGCTGTTGAATCTTTTTAAGTGGTATGAAATAGGAAGACTATTCACTAAGTGAAAAGGAATGTGCCTCTGTCACAGCCATCTGTTGCACTACAGGGGACTATAGAATGAATGAATGGTGATATCCTGTGTGTGGTCCAGAATGGGGCAAGGAGTTGTGGTGATAATGAGGCATGTTGGTGACATGAAATTACTAGGCTGGTCCATTTCAACAGATCAGAAATCACCACAGATAAGTCCGTGTATCTCTGCCTTTATTTAACTCTCATTCACATGTGATTTGAACCTATCAGAAACATGTGGCATTCTGTCCTTTGTCTCTAAAAGAAAGCAAGGTAATGTATGTTTTTATAAAGGCTTTATTCCCTTACAGAGTTCTAGCCTGGATCTGTCAGAAAACTCTGCTATCCAGAGAAACATTGGAGATCTTTTATCTTGACCAGATTGATTTGGTTGGTTCATTGTTACCATTACTGCCATTGAGGGCGAGTTTATGCTCTGCCATGTATTATAGAGAATGCGTGGTTACCAAGACCTCAGCCCTTTTCCTGTTTTCATGCTGAGTCTGGCAATAAAAAGCTAGAGTCTCCATTACTTGTAAGATAGCTGCTGGGTGTATGTTACCTATGGTAACATAGGTGTCCTGTCCATCCTTCCAAAAGCAAAAACACTTTTTGATGGGATTTATTGTATATGTGAGAGCTAAGGGTAATTGGGTATCTTGAGGCAGATTCTGAGAAAATTTTCTTCCTTTGTTACTGTCTTTCACTCTCACTATACTTTTACCTGAAGAAGAGTATGCTGTCTGTATTCCCCAATTAATCTTTAATATATAAGAATTCTAGTCTAAGACCAAACAGACTAGTCCCTCTGTTGCTCCTCTATAAATTGCACATTGAGGTGTTAGAGCAAAACAAATCAAACCTTTTACTGAACACTAACTCTGTATTTAGCCCATTAGTTCAGCACTGTCTCAGAGATCCAACTTTCCATATACTCTTTGACAAGGCTGTAGAGAGAAATCAGAAATGTGAAGAGCTCCCTTCCCCAGCAAAGGAGCAATCAAAGACTGAGCTTTCTTTTTTTTTTTAAATATTTTTCTTAATGTTTCTTTATTTTTGTGTGAGTGAGAGAGAGAGAGAAAGAGAAAGCACAAGTAGGTAAGGGGCATAGAGAGAGACAATGTGAAGCAGGCTCCAGGCTCTGCACCATCAGCACAGAGCCTGATGCTGCAGGGACTTAAACCCTGGAACTGTGAGATCATTACCTGAGTCAAAGTTGGACACTTAACCGACTGAGTCACCCAGGTGCCCCAAAGACTAAGCTCTCAAAAGACAAAATGTACAGAACACATCTGCTGAAGGCTTTGTCATATTCTCGCTCTACTGACAGGTGAGCCAGAAGACCCTTGTCCCACGAAGTGAAATCTTTTCTGTCTAGGCAACAAATTTGCAACTACTTATGTAGTCCAATTTAAGCAGCAGTAACAGCACAATAATTTTATCAAAGCTATCTGGCTAAGTTACTCTGCTTAGAATTCTTCTTTATGGGAGGGGAAAAAAATTGATCATTGCAAAAGAAGATGAATTATTTATGTCTTTTGTTTTGGTTCCAAGAATAAATAGTTTCAGTTAATTTTTTATCCTGCAGAGTATGCTTGGTGGGTTTTTTTCTAACAGATTTTTTGAGATAGAATTTATATACTATAATATTCACCTGTTTTGCAGTTCAGTGAGTTTTGGTAAATTTAAGTTGTATAGCCATCACCAAATTCAAATTTTAAAAATGTTTTTAATCACCTCTAAGACTTCCCTTTTGCCCCGTTTCAGTCAATCCCTACAGTCCCCTACTCCAGCCCCAGGCAGACACTTAATTGATCTGCTTTCTGTAGATATAATTTTGCCTTTTCTGTAATTTTAATATCAATGGATTCATGCAGTATATATATTCATATAGTATATCTACATAGTGTGGTGTCCATGAGATTGATCCACGTTGTTACGTATCAGCAGTTCATTCCTCTATAATGTTGAGTAGTATTTCGTTGTATGGATCTTATCACATTAGTTAACCATTTACAGGTTGACATGCATTTATTTAGGTTGTTACCAGTTTGAGGATATTTTGAATGAAGCTGCTATAAATATTCATGCACAAATTTTTATGAGGATATATGTTTTAATTCCTCTTAGGTAGATGTGGAGGTGGAATTGCCAGGTTGAATGACTCTTTTATGTTTAACACTTTAAGAAAATTCCATTAGTAGTGCATTAGGGTTCCAATTTACTCATGATTTGTCAGCATTTAATATTGTCATTGATTTTAAGTTTAGCTATTCTGGTGGGTATGTGGTGCCATCTCATCTTGGTGTATTAGGTTCCCATCAGGATTTCCCAGATAACTAATGGTGTTAAGCATCTTTTTCATAAGCTTTTTGGTCACTTATTTATCTTTGTAAAGGGTCCATACTTCAAGTATCTTCAACATTATAAAAAGATGCACAGCATTGCCATTTTAATAGTATCCCAACCCATGAATATGGTATGTAAGTCTTCTCAAGTTTCTCAGCGATATTTTTTCAGTATACATCTTTAAAAAAATTTATTCCTAAGTATTTTAATTTTTGGATGCTGTTTTGAACAGAATCCTTAGGATTTATTTTCAGATTTTCTTTGTTTTTGCTTCAAAACATAATTTTTGTATATGATTTTTTTATTCAGCAGCTCTAATTCACTTATTAATTCTAGATTCCTTAGGATTTTCTACATCCATGATCATGTCATTGCATATAAAGGCAGTCTTGCTCCTTTTCAATTTTTATGCCTGTTACTTATTTTTCTTGCATTATTGCACTGGCCAGGACTTCTACCATAATGTTGAATGGAAGTGTTGAGAATGGATCTCCTTGCCTTTTCCCTGATCTTAGACAAATTTTAGAAAAATTCTTTTACAACTAAGTATGATCAGCTGTAGATTTTTTTTAAGGTTTGTTTGTTTGTTTGTTTTTAGTAATTTCTATACCCAGTCACCCAATGTGGGACTCAAAGTCCCAACCCTGAGATCAGTGCATGCTCTTCCAACTGAGCCAGCCAGGCACCCCATCTGCTGTAGATTTTTTATAGCTGTTCCCCCCCCCTCACCCTGACAAATTTTAATATTTGTAGCTTTGAATACATTCCAGGAAAACAGGAAATATTCAAATATATACCTCCAAAACAGATAATATAGCCCCATGGTGAACTACCATGTGGCCTAAAAAAGGTGAACAAAACTGTGTTTTAAAAGTTTTATCATCCCGAGGCACCTGGGTGGCTCAATCGGTTAAGCATCCCAAATCTTAATTTCAGCTCAGGTCATAATCTCAAGGTTTGCTGGGTCGAGCCCCGCTTTGGGCTCTGTGCTCTTGGGGCGAAGCCTGCTTGGAATTCTCTCTCCCTCTCTCTCTGCCCCTCCTCTGCTCATGCTCACTCTCGAAATAAACATTAAAAAATACTATTGAAAGTTTACCATCCCATGAATTCATTTCTGTCTACAGTTGAAGCATATATTCCCTTTGTTCACAGTTCTATGTAACATGTTTCCATCTATAGTGGGGAAAACCTGTGATCTGAGAGTATTCCTCTTATCCTCACACCAATATCATAACAAGACACCAAGATGCTAAGATGCTATTCTAGGTTATTCTCAGTTAAGGTAATAAAAGTGACCCACACTGAGAGAAGCTTGGAAATGACCTGGTTGAATTAAATGCTTTTACCACAAGATACTATCACAAAAATTTGTGGGTAGATAATAGAATCACATACCACCAGGATTAGAAGGAGCTTAGCAGCCATTTATTTCAACCCCACTTTTTTCTATAAATGAGGAAACTGAGATCAGAAAGGTTGCCACTAGCCTCAGATCATACCTGTGTGTTAATATTGGTACTTCATGCAGCCTTTGTTGTAAAGCTCAGGGACTAAAAAGTTACTACCCAAGGTGACTGCTCACAGCAGTGCCTGCTCCCATTCACAAAGGTCTCGTACTCCCCCAACTACAGCTCCTCATCACGCCTCCTGGATGTTGGCTTGGTGTCCCCACCGAATCCTGCTTGTCTCTTCTGAAGTACCCAGAAGATTTCTTGGTCTTTCTTTCAAGTTAATACACCTAACTGTTTTCACTTCCTCTTAGTTTGGCCTCCAAAACCTAGCTCAGGACTCAAGACTCTTCTCTGGACCCTTTACAGCAAAAAGTTACCAAATTAGACCATTAGTAAAGATAAAGTAGTTTGTATGTAGAAAAATAATAGGATTAAAATTTTTTTTCTTGCAGATTGACAACAATTTGTTCACAGAGTTTTGTTAAATAAATGTTCTCTCCGGTCTTTAATGTATGTAGTTAAAACTAATTTGTGTTTAGTACATTGTATGCAAATATAGGTTACTAGACACTATCAGTCTTCTCAAATAGATTCTTACTGTGATTCCCTCATGAGCACTGCTTCTTGAAAAATGTAGGCCTCAGATCAACACTTTATAGAAAGTAAAAGTGCACACTTAATAGCTCATTGTTTTCCTGGGAAATGCAAAGGTAATTTAAGACCAAGTAGAATTACTAGACATTTCAAATAAGGTTACCCACATCATAGAGGTTTTACATTGGATCTAGTCAACTCCATTCTCTTTTATGCTTAGTTAGCATTCTCCAACTCATTCTCTGAGTGCTTAACACATGCCTTCCTCTCCTAATGGCCTCTTTCTCTCCCCTCCTAGATTCTGACATCCTCGAGGGTCAGGATCTTGTGTTATTCTCTAGCTTCCCACTGCCCTTATTAGAGTATGTGCCTGTGGTGGTACCCAGACAGTGTTGACTAATAATGTGCAAGACAAATTGGAAGTCATAGAAATGTGGTGTTCTGGTGAGCCTGCTGGTTATCTTTAGGAGAATGTCCTTTTGTAGTAGTAGATGAAGGCAGGCCCAAGCAGGTGAATGGGAGAATGTCTGGGCTGGTCTCCATGTTAATTCTGGAAGGTAGGGTACATATGCAACCTGAGGGTTTCCCAGTGGAATATTTGGCTGGAGGAATAAGGTGTAGATAGGGAACCTTAGCATTATTTGTTGTTACATACTTTTATCTGCCTTGAATTTTTATTGGTAGGGGGGTGGAAATCAGACAAGATCTATAAACATCAGATAGGGTAGAATTGCCTGCATGGTGTAATTAAAAATATTTGATAAGCTTATGATTTAATTAAATATTCAACTTTGGGAGTGAGTGTGTTTGCATAAATGAAACCTGTGATTCATCTTGCACATGAATAAAATGAGCTCTTTGGAGGTCACAGACCTGCTGTATACACCACACCAGTCTCTCATTCCTGCCTAACCTGTCACACTCTGGCATAGACTCCAAGGACTTAAGTGACTTAGAAGTTACCCATCTGGTTCCTGGCCAGCCCCCCGAACTGACACTGAAATCACAGCAGCAGTGCCATGGCAGGTAATCCAGCTACCTTGTACATCTTCAGCCTGGAGGGAATGTGGCAGGTCTTATTGCCAGGCAGCTTAGACTACCTACGTGCTTCCTCCATTGAATAAAAGCAGCCTTCTTCTATACCATGTCCTTATTCCTCCTCGCTCTTCCCTTCTGAGTGACCTGTCACAAATCATCTTCCTCCCCTGCAAGCCTGCTCCTCAGATACTTGAACACAGGGGCTTTGGCTTTCTGGCACCCCAGTCCTCTAGTAGCAAGTCCATCAACGGGACTAAAGAACTTGGGTGGGGATAATAGGGATGACGATGGGGTATAGGAATACCAGAGTGGGCTCAGTGTTTTGTCTCGACAGAATCCTCATCAGAAGCCCTCACAAAATCTGGGTGTCTTTTTAAACAAAAACCCTACTGATCGCCTTCTGAAACTACTGAAAAATCTTCTCTTTTATGGAGTCTGTGGTTGACCTCTGTTGTACTTCTCAGAACATACTGAAATTAGCTGTCCTTCCTCCCAGACCATAACTGCTGGAGGGCAGGAACCCTATTGCGTTCTTCGGCGGGTCTTCTTGTAGTAGAAGTGCAGTGATGCCTAGTGAACATTGAACATTCGAGTGAATGAATGAACTCTACCATTGCAGTTGTGATCCTCTGGGTGAAGGAGAAAGTAACAGCTCTATTGAGTACCTATTTATACACTGGATGCCTTCTCCTGTGTTCCATCACTTGACCCTGTTGAAAGCATTTCTGTGAAATGGTACTACATACTTACAGAAGAGAAAACTCAAGCTTTGAAGTTGAGTAACTCAAATATTAAGGGAGCTCCTGGCACTTGAGCCCACATCTGTTGAGCTCCCAGAATCCCACCAGTGTTCATGTCCCTCTACTGGCCCATGGATGTCCTAAGTAGAGATACCTGCAGCATGAGTTACCTTTATTTTCAGCCATATAGATCTTAGCCCATTTTTTAAGCACTACCCCAATTCAGAAATTCTTTTTATTGAACATCAAACGGTAAAAATGTGTACTGCCTACTATGTGAGAACCACTTGAGACAGTGGTAA
Source organism: Crocuta crocuta (assembly GCF_008692635.1). Classification (NCBI taxonomy): domain Eukaryota; kingdom Metazoa; phylum Chordata; class Mammalia; order Carnivora; family Hyaenidae; genus Crocuta; species Crocuta crocuta. Next base: position 743,442 of record NW_027528611.1, on the reverse strand, counting down.
TGAGTCTTCCCAATATACTATTTCCAGTTTGTACCATGTGCCCCATGTCACTCAATCTAGATAAGATGCTTCTGGAAGACAAGGTCCATAGTGTTGCCACCTTTTTGTCTCCCACTGCTCCTGGGTAATATGAGACACAGTGGCACTTAATTCTTATTGATGTGAACGTTCCATTTTCTCCTGAGTGCTAATTCATGTCCTCATTGTCCTTGAATACTTACCCACTCCAGGATACCTTATGCGGTTGACCTCTCTTTGGTGCCCCCGATTTATTGCACATAGCTCAGTTGTATTGATTTTATTTGCAGTTGATTTCTTGCTGTGCTTCTTGTGTCCTTCAGCTGTTTTCCTCTCTGTGCATCTCCAGCTGTCTTGAAAGGCAGGAACTAGTGACTTTTTTCTTTTCCTTTTCCTCCACCCAGCCCCTAGAATAGTGCTCTGTAAACATTGCACAGCACAGATGACCAATAAATACTTTTGACTCCTTGAGCCTGATAGCTGCTTGTCCTTGCTGGACTGACAGCCCAACACTGGAGCCTGAATCCTTTATTTATTAGATGAGATTTCTATAGCACCTTTCCTCTGAAGAGATCAATATCAATAAGTTTGTTTCTGCTGGAAAGTGCTTTTACCTAAGTAGACCAAGGCTCTGATAAGATCACATGATAGTCCTTACTCCTCAACTATTGGGCTCTAGAGATGCAGACTCCAAGAAAAGCCTTACCACCTCAGGTTTGGCTGTCTTGCTGCCAGCAGTGAGCCTGAATAAGACTGTGACAAATAGCAACACAGGCTCTATAGCACTGGTTAGCCAGTGTTATAAAAAGAAAACTTGCACTTGGGGGGTAGGGGCATTGCCATCTTTTGGAAGGCAGATATGGGGAAGGCTGCTTTAGCACTCCGTACGTTTGCCCACTAACCAGAGCCCCATCACAGTGTTTGTGGATTGTAGGTTCTCAGACAGTGGTTGGCGTCACTAGAACTGTTCAGTCTCTGAAACTCAGTGCCGCTAGGGAGGGCATCCCTGGGACAGGACCCACAAAGGGCATGAGACCCAGAGACTCAAAACATAAAAGTGCTAGATAGGGGCGTAAGTGGTAAGAGATGGCACTGCCAAGCTGGTGAGAAGAAGAGCTATCACAGTGCAAATTTGGGTAGTCAAAGCTCATTGTGAAATATAGAACAGAATTCAGAGGCCAAAGACTGAAAAGGATGAGTCAGCCCTATAATTCATTGGAGAAGTGCCTAAAATAATTGGGTCAGCTGGCTTCTCTATGAAATTGCTCCTTTCTACATATCCTTGTTTGTACAAACATTATTTCCATCCCTATTCAGGCTTAGATGGAAGTGAGCAGGAGATGAAGTCATCTGCCATGTGCTTTCCAGACAAATGACAGTTATACACATAGAAACTACATGGTGTGGATACTCACCAGTGTCCACCAGACTCCGTCTGCCCTTGAGCCTGCAGTCCAGAAAACCCCCTCTGTGGTCAGAGCAGGTGTCAAGGCAACCATAGCTCCTGAGGCACCTTGAGAAACAGAAAAGGAGGGAGAAAGGTGTTAGAGAGAAAAAGGAGGAAAACAAAGTAGAAAAGGACTAGAAATGTAAGGAAATGAGAAGAGGGCCGAAATGGAGATGTGGTGGGGTGTAGGAAGTCCACTGGCATTTACTCAAGGTGTGTCGTGAGCTTGGGAGGGTGCCCCTGCATACCTCTTCCTGAGATTTGAAGGATGTTCTCTTTCCCTGGTGTCGCCTGTGGAGTTGAGAGGTAGAGCCACCCGTACTGTCTGCTTTATTCTCAATGTGCAACACGACATATTTGGAAGGAGGGGATGGCAAGAAGTGCCCCTCTTTGCTTTGGATACCTCCTTGTACATGATCACGACACCTCACCAAGTGTTGTACTTGTTGAAATGTGCAGTGTCATGGTGGATGACTGGGAGACAGATGGCCTGGCCTATGGGGAACTCTGCCCGGTGGCTCTCTTCTGCAGCAGACAGCCAAGACTGCTTCATTTATACTGTTGAATTCTCCAGAACAGTACTCTGGGGCTGCAGAGGGACTAGGGGGAAGTGTACCATGCAGGTGTTAGATGCTCTCCTATGGCCAAAATTTTCTAAGTATAAATCAAGATGTTGCTGTGATGCAGATGGGCTGTTCCTAGACCATAAGGTAGGAGGTGGCAGGCAGTAGATACTGCTGTTGAAGACGTTTCCTGTGGGTAATGGAGGCTTAGTCTTTTGGCAGCCCACTCGTGCCTTGGAGAGCAGGCCTCTTCCTCTCTGGATTATACTGTATAGCAGCAGGCCTCTCCACACACTCACAATGCTCTTCTCGAACTATGTCAGCCAGTGGTCCCTAGGAGATGGAAGCTGTGAGTCAGCACATGATGGAGTTTGTGTGTCCTTGTGATTAATACATAGGATGACATGTGCTCCCTAGAGCAGTGCACTGCAGTGTAACAGATTCACCTGGGAAGGGGAAGGTTTCCAGATTTACAAATTAAAGGGCCAGGCTGGTGTTAATACTCTTGTATCAATTAAATTGCTCTTCCTTTGAACTGAACTACCTCAGTATTAATTATCCATGGAATCTGGAATAAATGACCAAAGTACTAGGGTAGAGTAGGAAATAAATGTCAGTGAGAACTTGGGTGATTATGTTTCAGTTCTTCATTATCTGTACTCAGCTCATTTGTGATTATGAGTTATAGCAAAGTTTTAATTCCAGGAGAGCATCTAATGCCATCTTGGACATTTCTAGGTTGCCTCTCAGAATGAGCTCAGTGAATATAGGCTCATAGTAATAATGGCAATAGAAAAGCATAATTAGGAAAGTAAACTGGATACTGCAAAACAGTGGAATATATCCAAAGCCAGACAGTAATAGTTTTTAGATTGCGCTTACTGTGCTCCTGTTCACCTGGGTGATTGGAAGTAGACTGTGTGGTGGTGTTCCTCTCCAGGAGTGGCAGGGAGGGGCACAGTTACCAGTATTAAACATTCTTTTATTGCTAGAAGTAATTTTCTTCTATTTTTAATGAGTCAGTTGTTGACTCAATTATTTATTCATTCTACTTGAATTTCAGAGGAACAGCAGGGATAAAAGTGACAAAGTCCCTGACCGCATGGTGCTTTTATTCTTTGGGAGGGGAGATGCAGTAACCAAGGGAACAGATAAATGAGATACTTTGTGGTAGGAGTAAGCAGCTATGATATATAATAGGATGACAAAGAGAAGGGCACTGCCCTGGGTGGGGGTGCTGCAGGTAGTGGTGGGAGGCTAGCATCTGGGAGGAGGTGAAAGCTAAGCTGAGTCATAAAAGCTAGGAGAGCCTGTGTTTGCACGTATAGGAGGATTAGGAGGAACTTAACGGAGGACTGTGGGGGAGAAGGGGGAAATAGTGGGGGAGGGGGAGAGAGGAAAACCATGAGAGACTCTTGAATGCTGAGAACAAACTGAGGACTGATGGGTGTGGGGAGGGGAAGGGGGGTGATGGGCATGGAGGAGGGCACTTGTGGGGATGAGCACTGGGTGTTATATGGAAACCAACTTGACAATAAACTATTTGTAAAAAAAAGAAAGAAAGAAAGAAGGAAGGAAGGAAAGGAAGAGGGAGGGAGGGAGGAAGGAAGGAAGGAAGGAAGGAAGGAAGAAAAAGAAAGAAAAGAAAAGAAGAAAGAAAGAAAGAAAGAAGCTAGGAGAGCCAGCCATTCAGAGAGCTTGGATGGGGCGGGAATGCCCTCAGTGGAGAAAATGGTGAGGCGACCCTGAGGGACGAATAACCTAGCACATCAGGACCAGAAAGGTGGCCCGTGTGGTTGGAGCACAGTGCATGAGGAGAGGCAGGCAGGACCAGATGGGAGATAGTAGGTCTTTGCAAACACTTAGAATTTTACTCTAGAAGTGAGAAGGCATTGAAGGGTTTTAGGCAAAGGAGTGGCGTGATCTGATTTACATTTTATATTACATTTCTGTCCCTCTGGGAGATGAACATAAACACTTGCGTGTGCATACACTATCAGAAATACAGAAGAACTGGTAGTCGTGGTTGCTTTGCCTCTGGGGAGGGCAGTTGAGAGAATGGGAAGGGAGACTTATTTTTTGTTGAATATTATTTCTTGCAAATGAATTTCTGTTATATTCATGTATTACCTATTCAAACAGGAACTAATTAACAAATATTAAAAAGTACATCTCCAATCAATTGCCTTGAAAGAAGGAAAGAAAAATCCCACGAACTGCTCTGAGAGAGAAGGCTGGGAGTGGGAGGACAGCCAAGGCAGAAGAGTGCAGCCCGTTGTGGCCTCCAGCTAGCCATGGTGGAGGCTTGGCCTCACCGCATCCCAGCCTTTGCTGGCCTTTACTCTGTTTCATCAGCATGCTGCACTCTGTCTTGCCACAGGACTTTGCATGAGATGATGGAGAGAAGCCCTTGGATAGATTTAGAACATCAGTTAGAGGTAAATCCAACATGACTACTAATAAAGCTGGTGTGAGCAGTAAGGCAATAAGAAACCAAGAAGGAGGCCTGGGTTTGGCTTGCGCAACTGTGTGGATATGGTGTCACTCCCTGAGGCAGGGAAGATTAGGAGATGAGCTAATACAGACCTTCTGTCTTGAACATGTTACACTTGAGGTTCCTGTTAACCAATCTAGTTGGGTGTGTTTGTCAGGTACTAAGTTGGGTATAAGAGTTTAGAGGAAGAATTTGTGGATAGAAATAAAAATTCCAGAGGCATCAGTATTTAGAATGTTGAAGCTTTGGGTCTGGATGAGATTACTACAAGAGGGAATATACAAAATATAAGAGGACTATATTCTGTGGTGATTTCAGAAGGGAAGCCAGTAAAGAACCCTAAGGAGCTACAGCCAGTGAGGTGGGGAGAAGATGAGGACCATCACAGAATACCACAGAAGCCAAGGGAGGGAATACTATGAGAAAGGGACAAGAGACAGATGCTGCTGAGAAGTTGGATTTGGCCACTTGAGCTCTTGACTGACCTTTATATGACCCCTGAGATTCAGAGAATACAGTCTCTTTGTAACTAACCTCCCATTCATTAACTCAGTTGAAAAATTCTGAGTGAACCACACACTGTTCTAGGCATTAAATTACAGAAGCCTGGTTCCTGCTTTCATGAAATTTGTCAGGAAAACAACTTAAATGAAAACATTACACAGTGACTCTATAATTGTGAAACACTATAACCAGTGTTTCAAGGAAAAGTCCAGGATGCCATGAGAGCTATAATGGGGCTCTAAATTAGTCTGCGGGTCTAGGGAGGTCTTCCTGAGGAGAAGCCATTGAAACTGAGGCCTCAGGGGGCGCCTGGGTGGCTCAGTCAGTTAAATGTCTGACTTCAGCTCAGGTCATGATTTCATGGTTCGTGAGTTTGAGCCTGGCGTCAGGCTCTGTGCTGACAGCTTGGAGCCTGGAGCCTGCTTTGGATTCTGTGTCTCCCTCTCTCTCTGCCCCTCCCCAGCTCGTGCGCATTGGCACTCGTGCGCATTGGCACGCATGCGCGCTGTCTCTCTCTCTCTCTCAAAAATAAACAAACATTAAAAAAAATATTAAAAAAAAAAACTGAGGCCCGAGGAAGCCAGAAGTTGGTAACTTGAGTGTTTCGAGGACATAGAGTACAGGGGGCAGGGGTGAATGGCGTGAGGAGGGACAAAGAGGCAGTTGGATATCAGAGTGAGTTCAGATGGTACAATTGATTGTCATTCTTGGTAAACCATTAAAGGGTTTAAGTAAGAGGGTGATTATCGCAGACAGGTGTGTGTGAGATCACTGCGGCTGCTGGGGCAGGATAGATTTGATGTGGACAACCACCTAGAGAAGGTTGTTGCTAGTGGCCTTAAGCAAGACACACTGGTGGCTTTGACTCGGTGCTGGCGGTAAAAGTGGAAGGAGGAGAATGAATTTGATTTGGGGGAAAGGATCCACAGGACTTGGTAGTTGAATGTGAAGAATGAGGAAGATACCAGGGATGACCCAGATTTGTGTCATGAGCCACTGGCTGTGAGGTGAGCCTGTTCTGTAAGAGTGGGGGATGCTGAAGGAGAAGTAAGTTTGTGAGGAAGTAGCATGTGTTCCATTTTGAGTACCTTAAATCTAAGATATCCAACTTATCCAGTAGATAATTGGGTAGAGAGGCATAGAACTCCAAAGAGAGAGGTCTGAAGGAGAGAGAGACATTTTAAAGTTGTTGGCCTCAGGGCACCTGGGTGGCTCAGTTGATTAAGCGACTGACTTTGGCTCTGGTCATGATCTCACAGTTTGTGGGCTTGAGCCCCCCATTGGGCTCTGTGCTAACAGAGTGGAGCCTGGAGCCTGCTTCGGATTCTGTGTCTCCCTCTCTCTCTCTGCCTCTCCCTGCTTGTGCTCAGTCTCTTTGCCTCTTTCAAAAACAAACAGTTTTAAAAATTAAAAAAGAAAATTAAAGTGTTGGCCTCTGTGGCTAGAGTTTTAAACCTTAGGGCAAGTGTGAGGTGAGACAAAAAGAGTCCAGCACTGAGGAATTCTCAAAGACAGTATGGAGAGAGAATAAAAACAAAGAAAGCACTATGTGCCCATAGGAGTAGTCACAGAGCCCATGGGAGTAGTCAGCTGTTCAGACACTATCGAGGAGAACTGAAAAGAGCCCATTGGGTTTAACAGTGAGCAAGCTCCATTCATGGCATTTTTTATATACCTGGACTGTAACCGTATTTGTGCCCTCCCCCACCCCCCCCACAAGTGGAAGGGAATTGGGTTGTGAGGTCAGCTCCCTCTACCCAGCCAGATAATAAGTCTCTAGGATACTGGAATGGGCGGCCCATTCAGTGGGGATTTAACTGTCTATATCCATGGTCTGGTTTCAAGTCCTCATATGTATGGCTAAGCCATTCTTCTGCTACTGAGTAAGCCTCTTTCCCTGCAGGGGAGGTGTGTTTAAATAAAGTAACTTTAAAAATGGAGAATCAAGCAGCCAGCTTCTTTGCCCTCCCCTTCCCCCCACACATACTTAGAACAGTGGACCTCAGATAGTGTGGGATTTGTGACTTTAAGGCTTACATTTTGTGAAAATCGAGAAGAGCATGCTTATACTCTGGAGGCCTTCAGAATGACCTTTCTGAGTTAATGTGGTGAAAACAAGAGGCACGTAGAGAGACTTTTCATTCTTAAAAGAAGCACAAAGCAAATGCACGTGACACTGGCACGGTTTGGATAAAAGCATAATTGTTTTCAGAGTGTCTGCAGCCCGTTCCTTTCTCTCGTTCCTCCTTTCACTGCCGCTCCCAGCTGGACCGTCTCCGGGAAATAGACACGGGCTCTTTAGTGCATGGTCAGTACGTGACCGAACTTGGAAACACACTTGCTCTGCCTCTGCTTGCGAGAGAGGCTTGCAGAATTCACAAACGTACCTGTGGAGAAGCCCCCACAGGAGCAGAGAAGCTGCTCTCTGCTGTCCTTGGAAAGTTTGTGTCCCTTTCATGGAGTCCCTTTCTAGACTGCCCTTCGTAGTCTTCGTATATTTAAATCAAGTTTCTCTAAAATTTGCATATCTTCAACAGAAATCTTTACTGAGCTTGTCACTTACTGTGCATCTATAGTCTGTACAAAGAGGTTTGTGGAGAGGGGTAGAGGAGACCGTACCACGTGTTCAGAGGAAGATTTCACATTCGCTCTCCTTTGTCGGTAGCAGTTTCTCAGAGGAGAAGGAAACCAGAATCTAGACTGAAAGGTAAACGGGAGGAGGAGGAACAGGCGGGGGAAGGGGGCTTCTAGCCTTAAGGTTGAGTTTGTCCATTGTACCCTGTAAGCGGAGGGGGTGACAAAAGCGGGAAGAGCCGTCCTAGCAGCAGCAGCAGCCTGCCTTGAGCCAGGGGTTTCGTGTGCACCAGCTGCCTTAACATCCATCACCCCATTTTTGGGAGGCACAACTGAGGCTCCAAAAGGTTAAATGACTTGCCCGTACCACACACAACTGTTAGGGCAGTGCAGCTGGAACTTGAGTCCAGTATTTTGGCTCCAGAGCACAAGTTTCTCGCTGGGCTTTGGAGAGAGAGAACTTGAGGTTGCCCTGTTTATGGGACTTGCCATAGGTCTCCCTCATCTCCGATGTCATCTTTTACTCTCTCCCATGACCTCCCCATATGGATTGGAAGGCCAACAGAGAAAAATGGCGAAAGTATTTCTTTCCTTTCCAAGTGTTGTTCTGGAGAGAGACACCTGGCATTTACAGTCTAAGGCCCCCTGACATTCTGTTACTTGGATGAACTGGCTCTTGCCAGCGTGTCCTTCAGGGGTGCCTAATAGCCCACGGTTCTCTGGCCTGGCAGCTTAGTTGCTCCCATGGGCCCAGGCTGTGCTCTCGGTGGCTTTTGGGTGGGGTGGGTGGTGCCTTTTTTCTTGCCTAAAGTGCAGCTTTGGAGCTAGTTTTCTAGGAGGGTTCTCCATTTGAGACGGTAGTCTTTTAAAGGACAAGGAAATGCTGAAAGAGAAAGCCAAAGAAATCTCGAGCCTGTGGGAGGAGGATAAGGTCACTTAAGAAATGGAAGTTTCCTGCCAGTACCTCACTGTCCTCTGGAGACCCTGAGAGGCTGGTGGGGGCGTGGTGGAGGATGGAGCAGAGGCTGGGAGTGCAGCCACCTGCTAGGGTTTTTCTGGATCCTTAAAACTGCCCCAGGTACCAAGAGGCTAATACTGCCTGCTCTCACTACTGAAATGGAATGATGTTTGAAAGAGCAAGCCATTATTCCTGTGGCAAAAACTGCCTTGAGCCATTTTCTTTTAGTTTTTAAATATATGTTCATCTGTAGATAAAACAGCCCAGCAGAATGTGAGCCTGCAGCCAGTCCCCTTTTCCTTGTGTGCTGAGGTATTACTGGGCAAGCTTGGAGGGTTCTCACAAGTCAGAATTGATGGCACGGTGTCCTCCATAGTGCTGGCGCCCTGCCTGACCTCCCACCCCTGGTGGCAAAAATAGGACTAGGTTTCTCCTGGGTGGAGGCAAGAGTGAAGGGGGCAGGACTTGTTTCTGTGAACGCCAGGTCAAGCAAGGTTGCCCGAGCTGGGTGATAGGAGGCATTGCTGGGACAAGGAAGACATTCTCCTCAGAGGAGAGAAAAGAGGTCATTAGAGTTTTTGCAAGAAGGGAGCTATCTAGAGAACAATAACGGATACCAAGAATGGTTGAATTTTTTGTACTTTTCAAATGACGTGTGTGCGAACTGTGTCGGAAGCTTTGTTATACTGGATCGAGACCCCCTTTTCTCTCGCTGCTGCTATCTCCTCTCCCAGAGCCACCTGCCGAGTGCACACAGCCACCTTAGGAGCTCAGGGCACCAGGCTCCCTGTATCTTTGCCTGCTGTCACACTGCTTTTTGTTCTAACAGTTAGCTTGTACCTAACTGGTATTGTAATTGATTTTGGGGAAAGCAGATGATTGTTTCTGTTTTAGAATTGTCTTGGTATGTTTTAGTGGTTTTTAATAAACTGTTGAGTGGAATGGGCTCTTCCAAACTGCAGGCTCTCCTTCCCTTTGAAAAACAGACTGATGCCCACCTTGGTGATCCACTGTGGCTTTGGTTCCAGCACCCTTGGGCACCTGACCCCTGCCCATTCTCTCCCCTGGCCCAGCTAAGCACTGCATCGGCCACTCATGAGCCAAGATCCAGTTCTGTTTTCTGGAGTGTAATGCTTTCCCCTCCACCATGCAGAGCCAGAGATGGAGGGGAATGTAAAGTAGACGCACTCCATTCCTGAATCACCTGCAGCCGCTTTTCCCATACCATGGGTCTGATGAAATAAAATGCGTTAAGATCCTTTAATACGTTTCTGTGCTACAAATTCTGCCTTGGGCATTGGGTCAGTGGATGTGGTGTAATCCCGGATTGCTGCTGGTGGGAGTATAAATGGCTAATGCTTTCCAACAAGCTTTCCTGTAGCTACCTGCTGTTCCCAGCATGTACTTACAAATGAGCTATGAGGTCAGTGTGCTGTCCTTAGCTTTAAGAAACTTTTACCTTGCCGGAAAAAAATGTGATTCTTTTTTCTAACGAGCTTGCTTGGTCATTTCAGACACATGGGTCAGGCACATTTGTCGTTATTCAATAGACACATAGATAGCAAGTGGTGCCTATTGATGAGTTGAGATTTGGAGTGTGTTACCCAGGTTTCTCAGGAAGCTTTGGGAGGTGTCAGGTAGGCTGTGTTTGCTGGAGCCCATGCTCATATGTAGGAACAGTCTCTGATTTTCCACCTAACTGGACGCACACTGCAGCCAGCACAGGTGGGGGGCTGGGGGGCAGGCGCATGGGGGCAGACGCGTCTGCACAGACAGCATGCACATGTGCACTGCCACCTCAGGCTGCACACCAGTGGATCATTTCACAGGGCCTCGATCCCTAAGGCTTGTCAGTATTTTTAGTTTCTGCTTGAACCTTTGCTTTGACGATTTGAAATTCATGAGCAAACAAGTGTAAAATATTTCTTACAAGTGAGGTAGAAACACCTAAACAGCTAGAACTGAGAGGCCTGCCCTGCTCTGTGGCTTTATTACTAAAGCCACCACTGTGGGTAAGCCTGCAAGGTGGGGGGCGGGGGAAGATCCTGCAAGAAGACAAATGTTTAATTAAAGTGTAAAAGTATCCAGGGCTGCCCAGCTTTGCCAACTTTAAATGGTGCTTTTTACTCCCAGATAAAGCGGATAAGCAGCATTTCTGTCTGACAGAGATTGAATAAAAATGTCAAGGGCTGAGACTTTGAATGTGGATTTTGGCATCACTTTCTTTGTCTGCCTTAGGAAATTCCATGGAAAAAGTTCCAACCCCTGCTTAATTCTTAGGGTTTGGAGGGAAGTGCTGGCTGTGGGGGGAGGGGCCCAGGGCCTCAGAGGAGGGTAGGGGCTGTGCTGCCTGCAGAGTGTAAGGTTGGCTCCCACCCTCTGCCCCCCATATCTTCCTCCCCCCATCTCCCCACCCCCAGTACCTTAGCCATTTCCATGGCTTGTGGGTGGGGAAGCATGGAGGGATGGAACTGGTAGGTGAGGCAGTGACCCGGGTCAGCTGCCCTCAGGGCCCTGCCTACCAGCACTGCTGAGAGGTAAGGGACACAGGCCCTTTCTCCTCAGGTCTTTGGTGGGGCTTCTTCCCAGTGTTCGCCATCCTTGTGGATTTTTGTAAACAAGTGAGTGAAACAGGAAACAGTGTTACAACTTTCATAGCACTTAGAGCAAGGTGTTGGGTGTCATTTTTGTCTGATGATGGCATTTGTACAAACTGTTCTCTATCCTGTGTGTAGCCTCAAAATATCCCTTGTAGGCAGATGTGAAGTTTAACGGTGGATGAAGGCATCAGAATGAATTGTATGGCTTCCAGATGTTAACTTTAAAAGCTAAAGGGTCAGAAGTTTGGTTCACACCAAATGAGAATTTTGAGACCTTTGCAAGCCTTAGAAGAACGAGCCTTAGTTCCATTTTGTGTCGGGAATGTATTTTCAGGGCCATTGGGTGTTGACCATCTTCAGGTTGATGTGGCATATGGCTCATGGGTGTGCAGGTCCCAGGCCCAAATCAAGAAGGCAGGTCCAGAGGAGTGGTTTCCATGAAAATGCCTATCCTACAAGAATGCCCCCAGCCTTTTCTGTTTAGGGCAAGTGACCTGATGGCTGCCTTTTGTATTTCTCATGCCATGTGAGGGAGAAACCCTTTATGGACAGAGGGTTAGATAGGCCCTAAATTATGTTTTCCTGGCCTTGTGCCATAATCTTGTGTCTCTTAGTTAGGGAAGCTTCTGGTGTCCCCCACCTCTTGCTGTCCATAGCCACAGGCTTGGGCAGGGCCCTGGGATGAGCCTGGGTAGGTCAGCCCTGTGACCATCTACACAGTCATCCTCTTCCCTCCTGATGCTGCCTGCTTAGTTGAAGAAGGTTTTTTTCAAACTGAGGATATAGCTGCTGGAGACCTTGCAGCTCAGCTCACAGGGAGGGGTGTGGGCTCTGCTGTGGTGGGCTCCTCTCCCTCTGCCTGCATGCCTGGGTGCCTGCCTGCAGGATGGCCAGCCAGAAGCCTAGGAGGGGCCGTGGAGCAAAGTGCACACAGAGCTGCTGCTTTAGCCTCCCTTTTTAATCAAAGGCTCATCCCAAATTGTTCTTCGGTGCCAGCAAGCCAAGAAACACCCACACAGGTTCGTGAGTGTTTCGTGCAGATGTACTGAAAACACCCCCAGCAGCCTATAGGAGCTCTGCGGCTCCCTACTAGGCCAGTATTTCATGGAAAACCAGTAGTCCGGGGCTCTCAGGTGCAGGGCAGCTGGTCATGTGACATCAAAGGGGCAAGGGCTGAAGTTAAACCACATTTAGTACACAGGTCACATTTTCATAAACGTTTGCTTTGGGTGTTTTCATTCTTTTTTTTTTTTTTTTAATGTTTTATTTATTTCTAGGAGAGAGAGAGAGAGACAGCGTGAGCAGGGGAGGGTCAGAGAGAGAGGGAGTCACAGACTGAAACAGGCTCCAGGCTCTGAGCTGGCAGTCAGCACAGAGCCCGATGCGGGGCCCGAACCCACGAACTGCGAGATCATGACCTAAGCGAAAGTCGGACGCTTAACCGACTAAGCCACCCAGGCGCCCCTGGGTGTTTTCATTCTTTTTTGAGAGTCAGCGTCCTTCTAATCATATTCTCCTACCCTGATCCATCCTCCTCCCTCTAGAGTGCTGTGTGGTATATAGCTCTTACAGGCAAATGTATATTGAAATTATTTTTCAAACTACATGATGCTGAACTGTGGGGCTATAACGAGAGTGTAGGTATGGATGGTATGTATACAAATGAATGAATGAATTCAGTTTTGATATATAACTTTTTTAATATCAGGGGAAAAAAGAATTGTGTAATATTCTGGTGATGATACCAGACCCATATTGCAGCTCAGCTGATCAATTCATTGTCCTCTGTGCTTTCATCCCTTCGGACAATGCCTTGGTTGACCCTCTCTGGAAAGGCCCCAATTGGTTTCTAATGAACGGTGTGGAGGATGGCCTGGCCCAGACAGAGGCTGTAAATCCCCTTGCACTTTTAAACTGTATTCATCATTGAAATTAAGAACAATCATTTTTCCTAGCAGCCTGAACTCATTTCTCCATACCCAGTTCGGTCTAAAGAATTCAATCAGAAAGTAATTGAAAGTTCATGACACTTTTAGTAGTTTCTGGAAACAGATCTGTGGGTACCAANCACTGGTTCTTCCCGCCCCCCGCCCCGTTCCCTTCCCTCCCACCCAGAGCAACCCACTCCCAAATACTGACACCAAAATGCATTTAGCCAATTGGCTGCTGTCAGTGGATAATACCTACTCAGCATTTGGGACAAGTTCCAGCATGTAACTTCCTCTTGGTGAGTGACCCTGACAGGAGAGGGGATCGACTTAATTTATGCCAGCTGACAACCTCAGTGCAGTAACTTGGGAAGCTCGCCTTCCACAGTTTCCCCAGACTCTTCCCCAGTGAGTTGCAATGCCATATATTCTAATTGTTACCCATGCTGCTCCCAAGTGTAGCTGCTTGTTTAGTGGTTTTCACCTTTCAGAAATCAAAGTCAAGTGTCAAGTTGTGTCTGACAGAGGTACACAGAACTCGGAGAGACAAATGAGGTGTTTCTGGCTGTCTGGAGAATCCTCGGGTGTATGGAGAGAGCATCAGGCAACTGTTGTGGTTGTCACTCCCTGTTTCCTTTCCCACACGGAGCCTGGGGCTCTCAGATCCCCAAGGTGGCTGCTCTGTAGCCAGGGGAAGGCAAGCTAAGCAAAGTTGTGAGGGGTGTGTAGTGAGGACAAGGCTGGGAGCCTCTCCCCTCCGCCCCAGTCTGCCTTTGACTAATGAGGTGTTAGGCTGAGCCAGGGCTGAGTTAATTTCAGAGGTAATCCATTTCCCACTACTTTGATTCAGCCAGCACCATTCATCAGAAGAGAAGAGCCCCTGGGACCTTCTACATCATCTCAGTATCTTGAAGGAAGGAAAGGGGCAGTGGGCATCCTCCTGCCCTTAGTTTAGATGCTAAAGTTCCAGAAGTGTTTTAGGACGTGGTGGCAGAAAGTGTCTACCCGCACATCATGCCGCCAAACTGCTGGCACCCCACCCAAGCCCCTCTTCCCACCAGGTAGGCTTTGCCTCAAAGGATGACTGTGCTTGTTAGTTGGAGGATGCATATTGAGGCCATCCACACTTAGGCTGGGAAGTCCTTTAGGACAAAGACAACACTATCCAATATCTTCGAGTAATGAACTTATCAGTAAATATAACACATGAGCTCATTAATCTTAACTTTGCTTTTGGACCAAGTGGGAGCTCAGCTTCTCAGGAGACAAAAATTTCATCTCTGTTCTTTTTCTTAAACCCAGTCCCAATTTAGAGTCAAACATATTGCCCTGTTCTCCCTGGGAAGCAGTTAATAATGTGTTTTCTCTCACAGCGGATGGTCCAGTCAGCCTGGTCACTCGGGCTCCTGGGCTGTGTGCACGTGCTCTATGCACAGCAGGGGCTCGTGGCATCAGAACAGGGCTGTGAGGGTCCGTTGAGGAGTGTTCTCTAGATGAAGTTAACCTTACAGGTTAGACTGTTGAAACTGTTGCCTATCCTGGCCACTCGGCCTTTGCTTCAACTAATGCTATTCTTCTCTGAAAAGAAAAGAAATTGAGGATGTGCGGATGGATGGAGGGGTGGCTGCCCATTTGCTCTAAGCAGTGAGATCTGGGCGTAAAAGAAGTCTCTGGAAAGAAGCGTTGTTTGCGAGGAAAGCCTTGTCCTGGCAGGGCTGTTGTGGGGTGCCTGCCTGTGTGCACAGAGAGAGGAGGTTTAGGAAAGGTTTGCCTGCAGGTCAGTCCCGTGGACCTGGTCTAGGCCTGTGGCCACATATGACTGATAGGATGAGCAGGGGTGAGGGGCCAGCCAGCACTGGCAGGTGGCTTCCCAGCCTGGATCTTTCCCTCACCCTCCCTGAGAGAGAGGGCCAGACAGCAGTTCTAGAAATTGAGCAGAATGGGGAGGAATACATCCTTGGCAGCTCTGTGGTGCCTTTGTCCTCTGAGCCTCCTGCTGACTCCCTGAGGGCTGCCTCTTATTATTTCCTACCAGAGGGCCTTCACCTGTACCATCTCTCCTTGCTCTCTTGGCCTCTCCTCAGTCCTCTGTTCTGCCAGCCTCATAAGTGTCTCCTTGATTTCTCTGCTCCAGGAAGAGGGAGCAGTCCTGCAGCCTCCTACCTACCAGGTGGAGTTAGAAGCCTCTGGCTCCTTTGAGATGGCTGGTGATTAGAGCTCAACGTTTCTCTTCTTTCCCCTATTTATATGTAATACCTTTTCCAGCACTTGAAATAATCCCTTTTCCTTTGAGAGCCTCCACTCACTTGTAGGCTGCGGTTTGATCACACCCAGCGTCCCCCTCCCCCCCCACAAGCCCTCACTGTACAGGATGTAATTTAAGCCATAATCATTTCTGCTCCCTCTCTGCCTCCTAAAAATGGTGGGTGTCCTGTGGTAGATATTACAGTCTGCCCAAGCTGGGAAAGTGCGGAGCTGGCAGCTTTCTGCCCTCCCACATGTTTGGTGGGCAGGAAAGGGCTCCGACCACCCACTCACCCACCTCCACTGGGAACGGGGTGGTGTGTCTCACTGATCAGCCTGAGCAGTCGCCCTTTGGCGTTCTGAGGTCCTGGAGGAGGAGCGGTGAGATGTGCAGGCCCCTTCCTCACAGGTGGCCGCTGTGTAAACTCTGGTGGAAGGAGTGCCTGCTGTGGCCACTGTCTACTTGCTGAGATGCCCCTTCATCTTTGGGGCCAGAACAAGAGCCGGGCTTTGGGCATTCGGAGGCTGACCTAACAGTCTGTTTTCTCTGCTTCTCCCACTGTTTTGCAGGTTATGTGTTCTGTATGTTACATCGCCTCCCTGAGCAACATGACTGTACATTTGACCACATGGGCCGCGGCCGAGAGGAAGCCATCATGAAAATGGTGAAACTGGACCGGAAAGTGGGGCGCTCCTGCCAGCGCATCGGGGAGGGGTGCTCCTGAAGGCCAGGCACGGCCGCCACATGACGCTGTTCTTAGTTCACTAATGTTAGCCTTATTTAGGACAAAGTCAGCCAGACACCTTGTACTGGGCACGCGTCAGACTACAGCCAGTCCGTTTCCTTTCTTTAGCCAGCCATCCTGGTACTGTAGTTTAGGGGTTGATGGTGGTTGAAATTGATTTCTGGCTGGTTACTAAGGTGCCTGCTAGCCATTGTATAAAATTAAAACATGAAGAATATTTTTTTTTGAGCATGGCTAGTGGATTTAAAACAACACATACCTGTCACTGCTGGAGTCAAACTTATAAAAAGCCTTAAGTGGAAAGTGTTTCAGACGGAGACTCTGAGTTAATAGGGGAGTAGAAGCTGGTGTTACAGCTCTCATGACGCACATGGCTTTGCCAGAAATTCTGGTTAATGTTCGGCCTTTCACCTCTTCACTTATCCTTAGTCTCAGTAGCCAGGATACCTGATGGCCACGCGTGCCTTGGCCACAGGAGGCTGTTGAGATTGGCCACGTGGCTGGGCTGGGTGGTGGCTTTGCTCTCCCACAGAGCTGGAAATGGGGGTTGGGGGGCAGGTTCTTAGGAAAATTTTTTACCTGACTTGCTATGAAAAAAACTCTCTCATCACAGGAGAAGAGAAACAATAACCTCACTTTGAAAATTAGCTCCATTCAAGACTAGTCCATGTACAAGACCCATCTTTTCTACACAGGACCCACGGTCGTGAGAAGCAGCCGGGGCGCACCCTGACCCCACTCGCTCTGGTTTGCCTTTTGCCAAGTGCAGGGGTCTGGCAGTTGATCAAATAAGGCTAATTACAGCACAGCAGCTGCGGCTGGGATCTACAAACTGGCCTCTGCAGCTAGATTTCTATATTGGGAGTTTTTAAAAAGACATTTCATGGCCAACAGGAATCAGTAGGAGGGCTGGGGAGCACCTGAAGAGCTGCTGCCCTCAGACTCTGCCCCTTCCAGCGGCGCCTGCTCAGCCCTCTGCGGGCCAAGAGGACGGTGCCTCGCCTCGCCCCTCGTGTCTGTGCAGCTGTGTGGCCCAGGGACAGCCTCTACCGCACAGCAGGGTCAGGACGGGCAGACAGCGTGCGTCACAGGGGCGGTGGGTTGATCTCTCTAGAACAGTGGTTCATGGCCCGGCCCAGCTCTGAGAGAGACCTTTGCTCTGGCAGTGGGTGGGAGGGCAGATTTATCAGCCTGGCCCCCTCTGTGCATGTGGGCAGAGAGGAGTCAGTAACGTGGTAGCTCAGGCAGGGTGGAGAGGGTGACTCTGGGCCTGTTTGCCTGTGTTAGGGAATCATCACCGATGCGGAGGGGCGGGGGAGAGTAGACAGGATTAAGATCCCCTGTCTTAAGCCTGAACGGTTGAGTGGCTCAGAGACCCTGTCTTGGCCCGGGCTGGTGAGAGTCGGAGGCTCCCACAGAGGCGGCGTGGATCTGCCCACACACAGGCTACTGGAGTAGTCTCACCCAGCAGACTTTCCCTCTTACACCACAATAGGCAGCTCGACTCTGCCTGCAGTTCACGGCCACACACCTGCAACTACAAGTGGTTCAACTACAAGTGGTTCTGACCCGGAATACTGAAATAGGAAATCATGCTCTTCCCAGCCTCTTCCTCCCATCCCACCCCCACCAGAGTGGAACCCGCTGCAAAATCTCCAGCCTTATTCTTGCTTCAGGACCCAGACCGGTGTCTTGCTCTAGGGCAGCCCAGGGCAGAGGGGCCAGGTCTGCCCGCGTTTACCACTGTTGTCAAGCCACGGCCCTCTGGCCAGTACATGGCCATCCTCAGTGAGGCGGCCGCCCAGGCCCCCCGCCAAGCTCTGATCCCGAAGAGGCCACCCACGTGCCCTTCTGGCCCTCCTCAGGCCCCACCGCTGCCGCTTCGAGGCAGGGATGGGAGGTAGGCTCTCTGGGGAGCCTGGTGGCACACAGGGCTCGCAGCCCATGTTCACTTCCTGATGGTAGAGCTGGGGGTGGGGGGAGGGCTTGTTCCCCTGCAGTATCTGTTCTGTGAAGTTTGTTAAATGTAAGGAAAGCTTAAATTCTTGTATCTTTAAAAGAGAAGATCTTATTTAACCCTTTTGTGTTTTAGATTTACTTACACACATAGCCTAGAGCTCAGTTTTAGTTTTAACATTGTGAAAATATTAAAAGAATCTTGTAACTTTATTCTTTTTTCTCCTGCTGAAAAAAATTAAACCAATCGTATGAAAGTTTGGATTTCTCTGTTTCGCCAGTTCTCCTAAGTGCTACCTGTATAACCAGAAAAATGGTAAAATGTCTCCCTGGCCGGAGCTAGGAAGAGATGGGGGAGGAGGTGACTCTTGTGTGCAGAATCCCTCTCCATTCTCCGGAGGGTGGGGGGAGGTCACGTGTCCAGCCTAAACAGCCGCTCCCCTTGTTTCTGTTGGTCGGTTGTGCCTTGGGAGACCACCGGGCCAACCCTGGATGAAGGTGTGCCTGCCCAGCCCGGTCTTAGCTGGCAGCAAGCAGGCTACATGTAGGGGAGATCGGAAGAAATGAGCACCAGCCCTGAGGCCCCTTAGTTGTGCGTGGCTTCGGTGTGCCTGGGTCCTGGAGGGCCGGGAGGGGTAGCATCTCAGAGGCCCAGGCCTCACCCACGGGAGGGTCAGAATGGTGTGTGTGCCGTGTGAACTCTGGTGTGGAGGAGGCACTCTGCATCATACAGTGTTTAAAAACGTGGCAGGAGAGTAGCATCCCTCCTTAACCCTACCTTTAGGGTAGAGTGTTTGAGCACACAGTTTTCACAAAGATGATGAGAAATCTGCAGAGGAAATCAGAAGTGCTGGTGGAGGGGAACAGGCAGATGTGGGCAGAGAGCACAGGAGTGTGGCGGCCTTGGAATGCGCCAGATGCACCTCTGTCCCTGGTTGGCACCTCCTGTTGATCTGGGAGGCTTTGTTTCTGCCAGCAGGAGCCCACAGCCAGAAGAGATGGCGTCAGAAAGAAGCCACAGTGAGGAGCAGGAACAGCAGCCCCACCCCCACCCTGCCGGCAGAGTGGGGTGGGAGGTGGTCCTCAAGGCACACTGAGAGAGCCCGCTGGCTCCAAAGAAGGAGCGTGCTGGGAGCTCCCCAGCAGTGACCAGAGCAGTAGCAATACCTGGGAAAATTCTGCATCGGTCTCAAAAATGTATCTCCTTTGCAGCCATTCTCAAAGCTACCTGAAGGAGGGCTCCAGGGGAAGAGGAACAAGCAGAGAACAATGTGGAGGCCTGGAAACTCAGGAGAGTGCCAGGAAGGGACATTATAGGGGATGCAGCCCACTGTGGGTGGGGTGAGGCCCGGGAGTCTCATGGTTCTCAGAGGCTCCACACTTGATCCATGCACGCTTCTGTCCCAGGGTTTGGGCATGAATCTGAGCTAGAAAAGTCAGCAAATTAAAATAGACCATTTATTAATGCCACACAAAAAATATTAAGAGGAACCAGAGACCTTAACATGACTCTGCTGTGATTGTTACAGACAAATAATGATGAATGTTGCTCTGGCAAAAACTGGTGACGGAACTCTTAGGAGACTGAGTATGTGCATGCGTATGTGCAGAGTGTAATGCGCCTACATTCTCATTGTCCACAGTGGGAAGTTAACAATGTGTAAAACTGGAAAGTCAAGAGATCAATATAAGCATGTTATTTAGAAATGGGACGTACAGGCACCTGGGTGGTTCAGTAGGTTGAGCATCTGACTTTGGCTCAGGTCATGATCTCACGTTTCATGAGTTCAAGCTCCATGTGGGACTCTGCTGACAGCGCAGAGCCTGGAGTCTCCTTTTGGATTCTGTGTCTCCTCCTCTCTCCCTGTCCCTCCCCTGATCTCTCTCTCTCTCTCTCTCTCTCTCTCTCTCAAAAATAAACATCAAAAAAAAAATTTTTTTTAAACAATATGGAAGTAAATGCAGAAGAAAAAGCTGAAAGTTTAGTGGTTTTCTATGGGGTGGAGGATGGGAATTCAGCAAGTCTTATATTTTCTACTTCTATGACTATACATGTGTGCAGTGTTTTTTTTGTTGTTTTTTTTTCTTAGTTTTAAAAAATGACAGCTCTCCCAGGGGGTCAGGATGCTGGGTTTTCAGAAACCAACCTGTCTGGCATTCCCCAAAAGTGGATTTCAGGAAGCTCAGGTCCCTGGCGATGCCAAGTGGAATGCTGAGTTCCTGGTCAGAGATGGTTAGAAGATGCAGGTGGCCAGTGCATCACAATATACAACCCTTGACTTATTTTTACCACAGGGCCTTCTCAAAATCAGCACCCCTTGGGCCAACTCACCCCACTTCTTTGAGCACCGTCTGTGTGCTGGGGGTTAATTCTAGTCAGGTAAGCCTGGAGGTCCCAGCTTACATGGATCTCTGGTGTGCTGTCCCAGTGACTCATAACCTGAAACACCAGGCATATTTCTGGAACTTCACGTTTCCCTTGAGCTGCATCCCGTTCTCCAGGTTTACATGTCAAGGTGTTTTTGATCAATTACCGGGGGACTTTGAGATGGATAGCAAGCCAGGAGCAAGAGGGTGGGGGAGGCTGGTAGCCTTCGGCAAAGAACATAAAACTGATGGCTCGCCCTCAGGATGTGCCAGAGAGGGCCTGGCTGGGAAGGGCCATGCGGCCGCCGGGCTGGTCTCCTGGGCTTGGGCAATTAAGCTGTTGGCAAGTTAGATGCTCCCCAGACTGTGGTCTCCGGTTTCATGCATGTGGGTAATGGGTTCGTGCATGATCCCTTGTTGGTACTTGGGAGGCCAGGCTGGTCCGGTGGTTCCTAGGGTTCCACCGCTACCCCGCCGTCTCCAGGCAGTCCTGTCCTGTCCACCCGGAGCTGCTGTGGTGAGGAGTGTGGATTTGGTGTGGATTTGCTGGGGGGCCGTGGAAGGTTTGGGAGCAGGCAGGCCACAGGCTCAGATGTCAGAATCAGCTGACCCCCAGGTTAGGGGGGAGGCCCCAGGCCCACCAGGCAGCAGGAGGAGGTAGGCAGCAGAAGGTCCCAGATTAGAAGGGGAGGGATCTGCTCCATGTAACAGTGTCCAAAAGGAAAGGGGATGTCACTAGGACACAGGTCCCAAAGGCAGAAGTTTGTGCACACCTTGTGAGCCCCATCAGGGGCCCTTCTAGCTCAGAGCCTTGGCTGTAGGGACCCTCATTCAATCTCTAGAATGTGCTTGGCACCAGTCTAGGTACTGGTGACCAAAAATAGCGCCTACTTTGGTGGTCGTGGGGACAAAAGAAGGGGATAAATGTATGCTACAAAATGGGGAAGGTGGCTAAGAAGTGCAGAGTCTGTGGGCTTTTTTGCGAGCTGGGGACCATCAAGGATTGGAGCAAGGATTGGAGCCATGGGGGATGTGCCCCCTTGCCTGTGTGCAAGGGAGGAAGCAGGAAGCCAGGGAGGCTGCTTGATAATCCAGGCAGTGGATGGTGGTGGTACAGAGCTCAGGGGGCGAGAGGTCAGATTCTGAACTTGGGTTCAAAGTAGTGACCACAGGAGATGCCGACAGATGGGCTGTGAGTGAGAGACAGGAGGACTTCATGGTTCTGGTCAGAACTGAGGGCCGGAGGCACCACTAATGAAGGGCTCCGGTGGGAACACGGTGGGGTGGACACCGCAGCCTGAGCTGAGCTGTGGACTAGATGTCCGGTGGAAATGTTGGGGGGACGCCCGGTACTCGGCTCTGGGCTCACTGGAGACATCCTCACTAGAGATGAGCATTTGTGAGTCTTCGGCACACAGCCAGTACTTCAGGTCCCAGCCTGGTCACTGAGGGAGGAAAGGAGGTGGCTCGAGGCTGTGCCAGGGTCCTTCTGGTGTTGCAAGGTCCCAGGAGACTGGAAACCGCCAGCAGAAGGAAGAGACCCAGAGAGAGAGTGGAGTCCTGACGAATTTCAAAGAGAGTCCATGGGGGTGCGACCAGAGACTGGCCACTGGGGGTGGGGGGGAGCTGGAAAGTCCAGCTAGGGTTTTGCGGCACTAACAGCAGAGAAGGGGGCAGTAGAGGAGTGGGCGTGGAGGCAGGAGAGAAGTACTGTTTATGCTGAGGGAATGATCCATCAGAGCCAGAGAGGTAGGTGTCGTCGGAGCGAGGGGCGAGTCAGGAGTGGTGCCCGGGAGACGTGGTGCGCAGGCCAGCAGGTGGAGGCTGTCTCTGTGCTGTCCACTCGTGCAAGTGGGAAGCGGGGTCATCAGGTGCAGGGAGGTTGGATAAGTGCGGAAGGTTTGCTGGAGGCATGGAAGGGAGCCAAGACTTGAAATGTTTGGGGGGCGCCTGGGTGTCTCAGTTGGTTAAATGTCTGACTCTTAATTTCAGCTTGGGTCATGATCTCATGGTTTGTGAGTTTCAGCCCTGCGTCCAGCTCTGTATGGACAGTATCCCACCTGCTTGGGATTCTCCCTCTCCCTCCCTCTACCCCTCTCCTGCCTGTGTGCTTGCACTCGTGCTCGCTCTCTCTTGCTCTCTCTCTCTCTCCCTCTCCCTCTCTCTCTCAAAATAAATAAACTTAAAAATATGTTTGGAGCCAGAGGCTGTGGAAAATTCTTCCAGTCATTGGATGTGTAAACTTACAAGCACAAGACTCGATTCTCATTCACGCCTGCTCAAGATGGAAATCTGCTCTCGTTAGGAGCATGCTGGGCCGTATGGCACATACAATGTAAATCCATGTGCCTGGTGCAGCACAAAGCCTTCAAAGCTTAGTCCTGGAGTCCCCGCCCCTTCCTGGTCCCCTACAGCTCACACGTGAAAGAAACCTGATGGTGGTTCCCCCACATTTGACAAAAGCTCCCAAAATTTATGTCCGTGCCAGTGTGAGTTGTGAAGAGGAAAGAAACTTTTCTTAAAGTATCAGTAATTCAAAGTTTGATCAACCACGCTCGAGGGAAGATTGAGGAATCTTTCTGCTCTTATACGATACAGGAAATTGTTTTCATGCGAAAGGGTGATCCGAGAGCGCACAGCTGAACCCCGCGGAGCCCAAGCATTACAGATGCACGTCACAGCCGCTGAAACCGTTGTGTTGGCTTTCTAGAATTCTTGATGCCTGGATGTGTGTCAGCCTTGAAAACCGGGTGATTTGCTGTGATTTCTAATTCTTCATATTCATCTTTGAGGCTAGTTTTGTAGTCATATTCTTTATACTTTTTCCTAAAGAGGGCCCCATAAAGGCTGGGCGAGAGCTGAAGGCATGAAATGGTAACTTAGTTCCCAGCATGACCCGGGGGACCCCAGAGCCCTTCCCCTGTGTCACAGGCTCAGATGAGGAGCTTGGGTCTGAATATAAGTGAACTAAACAGCTGAGCACCCACTTGGGTCAGCAGACAGACGCCTGAAGAGGAAGCAGTGTGCTGGTGTGGGCACCTTATCATCCCACAGACTGGCACTTTGAGCAGCACTGGATGTGCTGGCTTTGGACACTTGCTTTTATAATGACTAGCATATGGCAGGAACAATACTTCCCGGCTCCAGGCTAGATCTAAAAGGCATAGGATAAGACTTCCGCTGGGCTCTGTCTCACACATGTGCCTTGGGAGCCCAGAGCTGATAAGTGAGTCACATCCTCTGGGACAGTGATGATCCAAAAATAGAAAACAAGTGTTGGCAAGTGTGTGGGGGAAATGGGGACTTTGGTGCATCGCTGGTAGCAGTGCACAAGAATGCGGCCATTGTAGAAGACTATTTGGTGGTTCCTCAAAAAGTTAAACAGAATTACCATATGCCAGCAATTCCACTCCTTAGAATCCACCCAAAAGGTTTGGAGGTGGGGACTCTGGCATGTGCACACACATGTTCACGGCAGCCGAAAGGTGGAAACACAGCCCAGGTGTCCGCTGGGAGATGAACGGATAAACAAAATGTGGTCTAGCCATGCGATTTGGCCACAAGCAGAAATCAAATACACATGCTACGATGTGGACAAAACACTTAAGAAGTACAACAAGCCAGTCACAAAAGATCACGTTATATGATTCCCTTTAGGTAAAGTGTCAGAATGGGCAAATTCATAGAGACTGAAAGCAGATGGGTGGTCACTAGGGGTTGGGGGAGAGGAGAATGGGGACTGACTGCTTAATGCATGTGGATTTCCTTTTGGGGTGATAAAACTGTTCTGGACTTACAAGTGCTTTTGCACAACATTGCAAATACACTAAATGCTACTGAATTGTTCGTTTAAAATGGTGGGTTTTATGTTATGTGAATTTCATCTCAATTAAAAAAAAAGGCCTGGCTACCCTGAAGCCTGTGTAGCGGAAAGACCATGTGGAGAGCCCAGGATGCGAGAAGTACAGGAGCCCAGCTGTCTGAGTCCCCAGGGCGCTCATCAGGTACTTGGGGAGTGAGCAAGTCTTCTGATGACTTGGCCCTGCCTTTCTGTCTGACCCAGATGACACCAAGGGGAACGGAGAGGGCTGTCTCCACTGAGCCCTGACCAAATTGCACATTTGTGAGCAAAATAAACGTGGTTTTAGGCCACTGGGTCCCGGGATGATTGGTCTGCAGTAGTGTGATGGGAACAGGCGATGCCAACTGCAGAGAGACCCCAGCCCCCCGGGCATCGCGATCGCAAGTGGGGTCAGCCATCCGGGTTCCTGGAGGATCAGAGGTGGCTGTGCCAGGCGGGGACAGTGGAGCACAGTGGACCAGAGGGCTGGTGGGGGGTTAGATCCGGGGTGAGGGCACCCCAGGGTGCCCGAGGTAATCGGGAGCAAGTGTGTGGTGGTGGCCGCCCTGATGGACTCGAGCAGGTGCTGATGAAGCAGTGGATTCTGGCACCTTCACTGAACTCAACAGTGACCGGTCCCCTCTGAGTCCACCTGGTCAGCCCCGGCGACGGGGGAGGCAGCCCTAACCCCGGGAGGCAGGACACGGTTCTTGTCCAGCTGAGCCTCTCCAAGGGCCTCTCTACCAAAGGACCCCCCTCCCTCTGGCCTGTTCCTTCACTAGGGAACGTGGAAGATTTCTCCATCCCAGACCCTCCCCTGGTGGCTCTCAGAAGTCCTTTAGAATCATCTGTGGAGCTTTCACAAAAATTCCCATGCCCCAATCCATCCAAGACTAGGTCAACTAGATTATGTCAGGGGGACACCGCCATAGGTGTTTGTCAAAGCTCCCAAGGCCGTTCCAGAGTGCAGTTAGGTTGTGGCCGCCGTTCGAATGCAGCAGCAGCCCGCCCCATTGCAGGGGGCACAGAGGATGAATCTATTTGTAACCAGCGAAGCACTAATTCTCAAAGTGGTGTACCTCGCTAACAACCTCTTGCAGTTGGCAGATTAAAAAGGTACTGGTGTGGGGGAGCCTGCCTGGCTCGGTGGGTGGAGCTTGTGACTCCTGATCTTGGGGTTGTGAGTTCAAGCCCCATGTTGGCTGTAGAGATTACTTAAAGTCTTTAAAAAAAAAAAAAAAAAGGGTACTGGGTGGATTTGTCTTCCCATTTTTTTCCCCTTAAACTCTCGAGCCTGTCGAAGACAAGCAACAGCATGTGACACAGGACATCAGTCTCTGCCCCAAACGGCAGTGTTCTTTTCTTCCACGGGTATCTAGTGGGTTCCACACAGACCAGCCATGAGCACCTCCTCCTCGGGGGGTGTGGGCAGGACCAGGGGCACACCGCTGACCTTGAGCAGCCGTGCGGGGAGACCACAGCAGGTGAACCGATGGCACCCGTGTTCTAGGCTGTTGGAGTGGCAGACCTTAGCTGGGGTGGGCCCTTGGATGGAAACAGAAGGACACATCTTAATAATGCTGCAGATGCCAACCAGCACTCCCTGGGGAGGTCCCCAGATCCTGTGGGGCAGAGACGACACAGACTCAGGAGGGGCTTGGTGGCCCGGCCACTCCTCTGACAGCTGGGCTGACTGGAACTAGGCATTGACTTATCTCTGCCGCACCTGATGACGCCTCGAGGCCACGGGCAGAGCACCCAGGAGCCCCGGCCGACCTCCCCGGCAGCGGATCCCCGCCTGACATGCATGCAGCTGCAGGATGCAAGACAGGTGCTGGTCCTCCCTGTAAATCTGACCGGGTGGAAGGCCTGGATGCAGAGGAGCCAGGGCATTTTAGAGCCTGTTGTGGTCAGGAAAAGTCCTGCTGGGCATTAACCAAGGACTAAAGCCAAACGGGCTTCAAAAAAGCAAGAGAAAAGTGATTCCATGGCCAGAGAATATTACTGGGAAAAGAGTTTACAAAGGATGTGACATTAAATTTTGTCGGAATCCCATTAAGGAGAAAGAGCCAGGGCCTCTGTGGAAACATGCGGTCTCCATGTCTGTTCTCCTGTTCTCACCAAAGGGACCCCCCCAGGTAGGGTCTGTTACCCTATCCCCCCAAAACCCCAGTGTTCCCATCAGGTTCTCCTGCTGGGCTTTCCCCATGCAGCTGCTCAAGGTCAGCGGTTTGCCCCTGGCCCCACCCACCCATCCCCAAAGGATCACAGCCCCGAGGAGGAGGTGCTCGCCGGCAGTGGCTCAAGATGCTCCGGGCTCACGTTTCTTCCAAAGGGCACGGGGAGGCATCGCCAAGGAGAGCAGCAGATGAAGGAGCTGCGGCTTGGAGACAATGTGCCTGACCATGAAGTACAGCTCAGAACTATTTCTGAAGCAAGAAAACTGCAGAAGCAGACAGGGCCACAGTGTTAGGCCAACAGGTAGTCACAACAGCTGGCATCTATCACACCCCTACTTGGAGCCAGGTGCTGTCTCGGGAGCCTGTCACACACTGATGTCACCCTCTCCAGTCATATGGGATGTCACACTCAGCTCCATTTGTTGGGTGGGAAAGCCGTGTCTGCGGGAGGGGTGGGGAGGGGAGGGTGATTGTCTGCCTGAGCAGCGCCCCCCCTCCCGTGCCCCCCCCCCCGCTTCTCTCCAGAACAGCAGCTGCTGGACACCGGGTGGGGCCCCAGCAGGAGGGGCCCAGCACATCCCCTCCTGTCCCCGTGCTGTAGGCAGAACGTGCCAGCAGAGCCGTGACACCACTTTAAGACTCAGTGTGTGTGTCTGAAGAGAATCGTGTCCTCAGTCTGTGCTGTTTCTTGTTCTGTGTGTAAAGGTCAAATCAAGCTCACTGTGTTTTAGGCAATCCCTCTGTTGCTGCTCCTTCACCATTTCCTGAGTTTCTCGAATCACCTCCTGGTTTTCCACCCTGGTTATTTTTATTTTCCAACGCTGTATCTTTTTGGTCATTGCTTGTGATTTAGAGGAGCAGGGGGAGGCAGTGTGTGCTCATTTTAGCTTATTGCACACGCTACGTTTTAGTCGAGACGGCCAGCCTGCCCTCCAAACAGCAGTCTGCCATCTTGAATTCAAAGTCCAGGATTTGTCAATTTTAAATAGATGAGACCTGTAGAATATACTGGAAGCTTTGCAGTCCCAGACAGGTGAAGGGACTGAAAATGTGTAGCCACTTCCAAAGGGTTCATCCTTCCAAGTCCGGGGTACAGGTACTGTAAGATAACCAATAGTCACCGGTAGAAAAATCTTGTCAACGGAAGAAAAGCTGACTCTGAGAGTCAGCCAAATGCTGTCCTTGAAGTCGGCTGCCAGTCCTTAGTGAAATGAAGGAAGAGTATACTAGGTAAACCTTGAGAAAGGAAAATGGGGACCCCATGTGCCCACACGTGAGCTCACAGCTAGCCTCGGGGACTGTCTCAGAAGTGGTCAATTCCAGAAAACCAGTCCAGAGAACCAGATGCCACCAGAATCAGGTACCCCACCCCCAAATTCCATCAGTCCTCAGCCCTCTTCTTTTCCTGAACCCTCAGGGCATTTGACACACTGATCTGCCCTCCCCTTGGGCTGTCACCGCCACATGTTCGGACACAGGGTCTCCTGGTCCCTCAGCACCTTTGCTGTTATTCTCACCTCCCCAGGCGCTACCTGCGTAGAGCTCTAGGGCTCAGCTCAGGATCCATGTCTTCCCTGCTTAGTGATCCCATCCCAGTTACCTGAACACTGGTGGTAACACCTGACTCTCTCCACAGGCTGACACCTCGACCCTTGGGTTCCCAGGGGCTGGTGCATCTAGCTCAGTGTTCCTCCAAGCCAGGGTAGGTTATCAGAACTGTAGCAATGGGCGCTTGAGAATGCAGATTCCTGGGCCACGGCAGCCCTGGAGGCCAGAGCTGTAGGCACAGGTATGACGTGGACACATTTTATCAAGCTCCCAGAGGATTCATCTGCACTGCAGTCTGGGGACTGCTTCTAGCACTCATCTCAAACTTACAGAAAAAAAACAGACGCTCTGTCCTGGTACAACCACGACAGACTTTCCATACCACTCTAGAAAAAAAACAGAAACCCCGCATCCTGAGCTAAACTGAAATTAACAGGGCCATCCTGACATGTTCTGGTTCCCATAATAAGACAGTCTTGAATATTTCCTGCAAACCAATACTCCCTGAGTTAAGGCAGTATTACCCCTATGTTCTGCTGAGCTGATGTATCAAGGTAAGTCGTGACCTTGAGGACTAGGAATAAGTGAGAAGTATCAGACAGATGAGTATGAACTTGAGCACCCTGTAAAGTTTGTATGGTTTTCCTTAAACACTTGTTGGGTTTGGTGTCTGTGGAGCAGGACCTGGAGAGGTCCAGCTTCCTTGCCTTCTGTCTAGACACACCCAGCAGGTCCCGAGCTGCCCTCCCCCCCCACCATCCCTGGTCCTGTGAAGGTGACCCCACTTGGAGTCTACCTTGACTCCATGGCTTCTCTCACTGCACTCACCCACAAATCCTGTGGCCCCGCCTGCCCCAGCCCCTGAAGCTCAGCGAGTCCAGACAGCACCCCCTCACCCCAGATGGCTGCAACAGCCCTCACCCTTACTGCTCTGTCCCTTCTTTCTCCCTACAGGAATTCTCCAGTCTGGAAGCCAGTGAGCCTGTTAAAGTGTGAGTCAGACCAGGGCCCTCCTCTGCTCAGAATCTTCCACTGGCTCCATCACTTAGAAAAGAGCCCAGTGTTCTTTAAGGATCCTGGGACCCTCCCCTGCCTTCCGGACCTGTCACATTGGGCCTCACCTCCCACCCCTGCCTGTCACTAGTCCACACCACACCAGCCATGCTGCAAGGCAGGGCCCTCCCTTTCGCTCTGCCTCCTCCTGGAAAGGTGCCCCTCCCCACCCCTCCCCAGAGGGCCTGAGTCTTGGTCCTTTGCCCCCAGGGCTTTGAAAGCTTCTCTGGTTTCTACCTGGGCAACCATTTCTAGACCTTCACGTGAGCACATGGGCATGAGCCACATTTACAGTCGTGTATGTTGTCTCTTATCTGTCACCCTCCTCTGGAATGTAAGTGCCCTGAAGGCAGGACATTGGTGGCCTCTTTTCTCCCCTTCCATCATTGCTACGTCCCCAGCACTTAGAAAATGACCTGAGCTTGGTGGTGTTCACAGGCCGAGGGGATGGGGCGGGGGGCAGCTGCTTGGTGAACCCCAGGGCTCTCTGGGAGGGGTTGTCTTGTTCAATATTTACATCAACGGATTGTTGGAAATCTGTCAGTTCTAGACGATCAAAACTAGGAGGGTTCCCTCACGACTGTGCCCAAATCAAGTTTCAAAGTGGTCCTGACAGTAAGTTCCAGTGCTCAGCTAAAGCCGCCGGCTGAAGTGGGCAAAGAGCACTGTCAAGTCCTGAGTTTAGCTGGGTTCAGGGAAGGAACTACTGCAGCGGCAACACACAGCTACCTGGTTTAAGTGACAAGAGCTCAGTGTGAGGCCAAGATGCGAGGCCGCCAAGTGCAGGCTTGCGTGCTGTGCGTGAGGTCAGGGCCCCCTCCCTGCCTTGTGTGGTTAGGGCAGGGCCCTCCTGCGCTCGGAGTCACACCCCCCGCCCTGCGCGTGGAGCTCTGTACCGCCCCCTTGCGCACTGAGGGACCCCGCTCTCAGCGGGTGGACTCAGGGCTCCCGGGCCCATGGAGTCTCGGCCCCGCCCCCTGGCGCGTGGAGTCTCGGCCCTGCCCCTCCCCCCTCTCCGCCCCCACGCGTGGGGCGAGGGCCCCGCCCCCTGGCGCTTGGAGTGAGGGCCCAGTACTTGGGCACGTGGAGTCACGGCTCCTTAGGTCAAGTCTTGGAGTCTCCACCCTGCCTCTGCGCGTGCTCTCAACCCCGCCCCCTGGCGTGTGGAGTCTTGGCACCCCTCCCCCCGCCGCGTGGATTCTCGGCCCCGCCCCTGCCCGTGGAGTGAGGTGAGGGCCCCGCCCTTGGGCACGTGGAGTCAGGGCTCCCTAGGTCAAACCCGAGTCTCAGCCCTGCCCCTGCGCGTGCGCTCGGGCCCCGCCCCGGGGGCGCGTGGAATCAGGTCAGGCACGGCCGCAACGGAGCTGCGGGAGCGTCACCCACACTTGTGGGAGTCATGCGGGGGGCCGCAGGCAAGGACAGGGACGCCCACAGTGGAACACCTGTGAGCTGGTCGCACAGGAGAAGAGAGAAAAGGATGGCAGCCGGGCTGACCGGAGCCGCAGACACGACGAGGGAACCGGGTCTGGGCTCAAGGTGATGAAATTTTCTCTCCACCAGAACTGGCATGGAACAGGTCACTGCAGGGGTGGAGAGGGCGCACAGCGGCTCCAGGCCACCCCTGCTTTGAGAAAGCGCCAGGGAGTGTGGTCACGGCGCGAGTCCTGGAACTGCCTGCCGGGGCCCCAACCAAGCGGACAGCGCCGCCTCCGGAGATGTTTGGCCCCCCGTCTCCCAGAGGCAGGGAAAACAAGGCGGGGGGCCTGGGGCTGGCAGGCGCTGAGGAGAGAGGGACGAGCGAGCGAGGAGAGGCGCAGGCAGCCTCACTTCTAAGAGGAAACCCACAGCGGCAGGCCCGCAGCGCCTTCCCGGTGTTCTGAACGCACACATTTGGTATATTGGCTTAGATTGCTCTGCAAAATGAGGAAGAGGCCGCATCCTGTTCACAAATTAATACTATTCCAAACAGCAGCCCTGACCTTTGAGCTTTAGAATTTTGGACGGAGCTCCTGGAGTCCTTCACAGACAGCTGAGAAGGGCCGTTCCCACCCCAGGCCCAGCATGCCCCCCACATCCCAGAGGCCCGGGAAGGGAGGTGGGGGCAGCGCCCACCAACCTCTGCAACCCAGAAACCCCGGAGGCGGTGGAGGGTCACGCTGTCCTGTAAATTCAGGTATAACAAGCTTGGCAAGAGTCGCTCAGAGGTCCAGCTGCAGGCCAGCCCTGAGGCCCTCCGGTCACCCTTTCCACACACTCCTCCAGAAGCTGAGCCCCAGGCCCGCTGCACCTCTGACCTTTCCAGGTGCTGGGCTGGGGTGGCCTCAGGACCTTGGTTTCAGGGAGGTTTCTGTCCCTCAGAGTGGGCACTGCCTCCTAGAAGGTCACTTCTGGAAGGGAACCCGGAGAACTGAGCTGCCCTCCAGGGGAGCGCGGCTGGGAGAGGCAGGCCCCAGGGCCTTGGTCAGTGGGCTCTGTGCCCTGCGCCCTGCTGTCCTCACCTACAAGCTTCTCAGATCTCATGGTGGGTGCCTGGCGCTGTGGACGGGGCGTGAGCCGCTGAAAGCAAGACCCCACTGCCTGGGGCAGGTCTTGGAGGGAACACTGTCAGGCCCCAGTGGGAGGAGATGTGGATGGGGACAGCCTTGACCCCGGGGCTGGACGTAGCCATGGGAGGGGGGACCAGCCTGCCCCTGCCCCCTGGGTGGCAAGCTGAGGCCACCACCCCTAGCAATGTGTGTGTCCACCTGCGTGAGGTCCATTATTTTGGGCCACAAGCCCTGGGGCTCACATGACACGATGGGAGTATTTGGTGACGGATGGACAGACAGTAGTGTTGCCAGTGTTCCCAGGGCATCCATGGAAATGCAAGCCCCAGCGCCCAGGTCCCATCATAAAAGCCTCTCAGACCCTCCTGCCTATTTTTCCCTCTCCGCCCTCTGTTCAGGATAGTGCTCCCCCC
>NW_027528611.1:708371-711164 GCF_008692635.1 Crocuta crocuta | reverse complement strand
GGGAAATAAATACTCAGGATGCAAATGGTAAATGCTCTAGACATTTATCATAAATTATACGTGGATGATTGTGGATCTTTAGGCCAGGAAGCCCCTTGGAGAATATTTCAGTTCTTAAAAAAAAAGAAGAAACCAACCTGATGGGCTAGGAGGACCCCTTTACAGCTCGGCTTGTCTCGGAGAGGCCAGGTTGTGAGGAAGGACGATTGGGGTGGGCAGGGGGCACTATGGCCCCTCAGTGAGTCTGTCACAGAGGAAATGAATGACCTGGCCCAGGTTAAGGGTGATTCCGAGCCAGACGAGAGGGGAGGACCTTTGTCCCTTCTGCTAGGTTGGAGTGTTATTCCGTGAGCATTGTTAGTTTACTAATATATTTTTCTTAATTAGAGCACGTGAGCCAAGAGAGGGGAGAGAAAATCCCAAGCAGGCTCCAGGCTCTGTGCAGAGGCGGACGCGGGGCTCCATCCCACGATCCTGGGATCATGACTTGAGCTGTTCACGAGTTGGACGCTGAACCCACTGAGCCACCCAGGTGCTCCTTTACTATAATGTTTTATAACAATCTAGGAGACCAGTGATATTCAAAACGTATGTGTTGCAGGGGGTGGGGGGAGCTCTTCTGTACCTGCTCCACACCCCTGCCATGGGGACAGGTTCTGCCCGCATCCTTCTGGCAAGAAGTCCTGCCTCGGGGAGGTGGGAAGCACACAGCCCTCTGAACAGACCCAGTCTCCAGAGGCAGGAGGCGCAGGGCCCCTCTGGCCAGTCCTGTCCTCCGACCCAACCCTCTCACCGCCTTTTCCATGTACACTCTCCCACCACTGGGGCTTCAGAATCCTGTTCAGTAATTGGGGGTGACCGGTCACCTTCCAGAAGGAGAGACAGAGTCCTAGTTGCCCTGCATGCTGTCTAAACCATTCCCTTCCCCTTTTCCAGAAACTCCTGAGCAAACAGCAGGCAGCAGGATGACTTCTAATTTAATATTATAATAATAAAACCCACGGTGGTACAGAACCACGAGCTGCATTTTAAATTCCTGGGGCCACTAATGAGCACTGAACTCCTGCTGGAGCTGCTGTCAGGACAAACACACAGAATCGATGGCTGTGGCTGCAAAAATAAATGGAGCATGGCCTGCGCCCGTCGCAGCCACGGCC
Organism: Crocuta crocuta; assembly: GCF_008692635.1. Classification (NCBI taxonomy): domain Eukaryota; kingdom Metazoa; phylum Chordata; class Mammalia; order Carnivora; family Hyaenidae; genus Crocuta; species Crocuta crocuta. Next base: position 710,007 of record NW_027528611.1, on the reverse strand, counting down.
GACGACAGCCACCCCGACCTCGCAGCGTCCAGAGGAAGCGGCCACTTGCACAGGGGGCGGGATTAAAAGGTAACACCAAAATGCAAACGCTAATGAGGAGAAACTCCTGGAAGGAGAAATTTAATTTTCTTTTCCCCTTTTGACACTGTTCTTCCTTGTCCAAAGGGAGGATCTTAATCGAAGCCTGCGGTGGGGTATGTGCGTGCCCCCTCTTTATACCAAGTGGCCCCGGCACACACCTCTCCTTTTTATTGCAGCCTATACCTTCCCCCCCCACCCCCAGTCTCTATCTAGAAAGAATAAGTGATTACAATTTTTGTTATCTTCTAAAAAAAAAAAAAAGGGAAGTTTACGGGTCGGATCCATCTGCACAGTGATTTGACAATTGGGGCGACAGCATAACTACAGAGCAATTTTTTACACCAATTCAAAACTCATTTGGGGGGGGCAAGGAATCCATCTAACAAACACATCCCACTCTTGCTGAAAATAATTTCTTTTCCCAATTCTTCTAGGAATAAAACACTTTTAATGTATTTGTCAGGAATCGACACTTCGTTTAATAAGATTTAAAAAGTGACAATTTAAAGAGCAATTGAGAAGAGTCCCACATTCATCGCGGGCTCATGGTTCTAACTAAAATCAGAAGAAAAACCAGAAAAAGCATTGAGAGGATGAGAAAACAAGCATCTGTGTCTGGGTAGGTGTGAGCGCGCGTCATACGATCACAGCTGGCTCGGGTCCCACATGCTCGGCAGCAACCCCACCTTTCAGACCGCCTTGACCAGGCTGCTGTCACCCCCGCTGGCCCTCCCAGGAGCTACCAGAAGGTGAAAGCCATCCCCCCAAAGTCCCAGTGTAGTTTTTTTTTTTTTTACCCTCCTGAAAAACATGATCTAAAATGAAGAGCAGGACATTCTGGCAGTGTTCTCGTTCCTGACCTGGGCGGTGGTTGAACAGTTTCCAACTGGGAAGCATCCCAGTAAAGGGCCAGGGGCCACAAGCACCCCTCTGTCCATCTCCCCTGAGGGCCAGGCCTCACCTGACCTCTCCTCAAAGCAACCACCACTGGGGCTGCATCCTCACAGGAGTGGGGGAGCCACAGCCCGGCATCGGCCCCCACCCCCTCCTCACTGGGCTGTGTTTCCCTCCTCACACTCCACGGCGGAGTCTGCCTCCCCCATCTCCTGGGCTGAAGACTCCGCAGGCACCTGGGCATCCTTCCAGCTGCTACCAGGCTGTCTTCTCTGCACTCCCATTCAGATCCTTTAGTCTCTTCAAGCTTTGAGGGCCATTGTGGTCTAGTGAGCTGTAGGGAGGAGTCCTCCGCAGGGCCAGCCAGGGCACTGGAGAATGCCAGTCCACTGGGGACCTCTTCCCGGCTGCTCACTCACCCCGCATTTCCTGGAGATCTGTGCTTCGCCCTGCATCTGTCTGGTGCGACACACCTTGACCGCGGTCTGTGGGCCCCAGCCAGAAGGACCGAAGATGGAGCCCACTGGCTTGGTAACAGGAGATAAACCAGAGCAGCTTCTGAACTCTGTCAGTGTCTGCCTGGGCTCCCGGGCAGGCTTCCCTGCAGGCAAGTCCCCAGTCAGGGCTGGGAGACAGCGCAGCAACCTCATGGCTTGTGGCT